>NC_057795.1:434408321-434442899 GCF_018294505.1 Triticum aestivum | reverse complement strand
AGAAGGAGATTGTTAAGTGTGAGTGTGTGTTTTACCCATCCAGGCGGAAGTTATGTGCACAAAAGAGGAGAACCATTCGATGTGGCGTTAGGATTGAGGGTAATTAACTACGTATGGAGACATAGAGACCTTGAACGTGCATGTGTGAGAGGTATACATGTATACGTGGGATGTGTGTGTGTGCGCGCGTGCATGATCGAGTAAGAAAGAAGACATAAGTCATAAGATCAATGACATGGGAGAGATGGATCGGTATGACAATATGCATGCATGTGAGAATGCAGGGAAGAAGGCCCGACAATTGAGCATGTGTTTTTGTCTTTAAGAGATAGTGGCGTGGGCTGGAGCATGCATCTATAGCGAGCAGAGGGAGTGAGGCACAACGATTGTGCAAAAGAGATCAACCTATAAATGCATATGTATGGAGAGACATATATAGTGTGGGTGATAGGAAGCAAGACTCCGTGCGAGAAAGAAATGTTGACGGAGAAACTACAGATAGATACAGAGATGGAGATGCTAGCTAGAGGGACATCCGCTAGTTTGGGTGTTGGAGATGACTGCCGAGTGGTTCAGAGGGTGAAGTTATATATGTGTGTGAGAGGGCACTTGACTGCATGTAGAGAGAAACATATGTAGTGTGCATGATAGGAATCAAGAGTGAGGGCGAGAAAGAAGGTTGATGGAGAAACAGATAAATAGAAAGATAAAGATGCTAGCTAGTGTGCGTTAGAGATAGGAGTCGAGTGGATCAGAAGGCTGAGTTATGTGTGTGGGTGTGAGAGAGATAGAGAGAGGGTGCATGTGAGTCACATACAAACAGATATCAGAGAGAAATAAGATCCCGAGAGACGGAGTTTTGTGTCTACGAGAGAGAAAGATATTTCACAACGAGAGTGATAGCTAGAGAGACATATGAGGGAACGCAAGATATATCTAGGGAGAGAGAGTGTGTGTGAGCGACATACAAGAGAACAATGGACAAATATGAGACCCTGGGAGACAGAGTTTGTGTTTGTGTGTGAGAAAGAGATATTTAAGAGGAAGAGTCGTAGGTTCTCATATCTAAGGAGCGAAAGACATCTCTGTATGAGAGGTGTGCGAGTGGCACACATGGGAATGGTAGAGAGAAATGAGACCCCGGGAGACAAAGTTTTGTGTTTGTGTGAGAGAAAGAGATTCCACATGGAGAATCATAGTTAGAGACACATAGCAGGGAGCAAGATATACTTAGAGAGAGATAGAGTGATGAAGGTCGAGGGAGAGAGTACCGTCAGTGTGTTACGAAGATAAAAGATCATTGTCGACATACAGGTAGCACGAGAGATACCTGTGAGACGATGAACGCGTATAGGTCCAGAGAGATAGTCCTATATAAGCATGAATGATAGCTATATGAGACGAATATCTGGATTAAAGGGGATTCAAATATTTAAACTGGAGATCACGACATCGATAATATCATAACGCAAATTGGTGTATCAAACATGCATATTCATTTGAATTTGGGCACACGTGTAATGTTATATAGTTTATCAATATTGGTGATCCATAGTTTCTTTAATTACAAACAGTGCATGGTTCATATGCAATTAATGTCTAAACGGGATTACACTATATGTTGCGTGTGTGAAACACATTATATATGTTTGAGAAGTAAAAAAACGCATGAAACACACATTAATTGGAGACAGTTAGCGAGGAATGCATACATTGGATTTCAACAAAAAGTGGTTTCAAATATTTGAAAATCCAAATTGATGGATACAACCTTATGAATATGAGATCATGCCATTTGTAAACCATATTTATGTATAAATGGTGTTGTGCTTTTGAAAGTATATATAAAAAATGATGTATATAGAATGTATTTCCAATTGAAAATGGATCCCGCCCGAAAAAAATAGAATACAAATGGGATTCGAATTGAGTTGGCACGAGCGTAAACGTGCACTCTACAAAATTTGAACGAAGCGGGGAAAGTCGCAGTAACCGCCCGAAACCAAAATCTGCTAGATGGAAATTACTACTGCCTATCCCTGCCATGCAAAGCCTATCTGCTGGATTTCTATAGGTTTTGATAGGGGTAGGTTTGTAATATCACCCAAATGTGACGTAACCGCCTCTCACCCGGATTCATACACGGTGGGCGCCAAAACACAGTGTGTCCTCGGCCGAAATCGACTCCCTCCCCGATTCATATTCATACACGGTGGACGCCAAAAACAAACTCTCGTCGGCAAATATTTGGTGTATGCGAGATTAGCGTCCTATCCCCAACCGACTAATGTTGCTGTGATGTAGTAGAAATTTGAAATGGGGGCTAAGTTTGTAAATTTCCTCGCATTTGAGACAAGCGCGCCCTGAATACATGGTTCCCCCCTTCCTCTCTACCTCCCTTTTCCCCATTCGTACTCCGTGGGCGCCAAAACACCCTCTCCACCCCACCCTCTTCCGTCCGCCGCCGTCCGTCACCCCATCTACCACCGTCCTCCTCCACCATGCCGGAGCTGATACCCCGACGCCACCGTCCATTACAAGAGATCGACCTCTCTCATCCACGCCTTCGGACCAGGATCCTTGCATCCCGTCCTCTCGCTTCATCCCCGTCGTCGTCCACCTTGCCAGCGCTGCTCCTACGACTGTCTCGTCCACCGCGTCCTGCCGCCACCGTCTATCCTCCTAGATCTGCTTCCACGCTGCCGACAGCCATCGCTACCGCAGCACCGTCAAATTCTCAGCAGATGTGTACACGGCGCCGCACTAGAGGTGGTACTCTTTCATATCTGCTCAACTTATTTATCACAGCAAGAAAATAGATCGCCACTGCTTTACTCTGATTTCTTGTCTTGGTTGCGAAGTTTCCTTTGTCCGGTTTGCACCTTCATATCCGCCATGGCACGCTCAACACTATACTCCCAATGCTTATGGTTTTCCCCTTTTATATTCCACACTAGTTAAATCACAGTGGACTAAATTTTTCAGAGCTCGCCGGAGTTCGCCGGTGTGAACGAAGGGGCTCGGGTGGTTGTGGGGCCTCGCCTAATGAAGAAAACTCGACACGGGTGGGGGTTGGGGCGGGGGTGGGGGTGGGGGTGGCGGAGGAAAACAGGCGGTGGGGGCCGGTGGTCCGGCCGGCGGCTCGTGCGGTGTTCTGTATGGGAAAAATCAGAGACGAGGAAGAAGATGGGTTAGAAGACGTAGAATCTTCATCCAACCGCCTGAAATGGTCGAGAGATATCTGGGAGTTGCATTCTTAATGCGCTCTGGTTCATCATGTGTGGGCACTGTGCGACCAACATTTTATTATCCAAAATCTGCTTGCTCTTCTTTACCATGTTCTTCTTCCGTTCTTCTTTAATATGTACTCTCTCCATTCCTAAATACAAGTCTTTGTATAGATTCCACCATGGACTATATATGGAGAAAAATGAGTGAATCTACACTCTAAAATGTATCTGGATACATCTATATGTCATCCATAGTGGAAATCTCTACCAAGACTTATATTTTGGAACGGAGGAGTATGATAGTAGTATAGTATGTTCCTTGTACTGAAGATGAGCAGGGACATTTGCAGTGTAGAGGTCTATACGGTCAGTTGTGATGGACACTTTGAGCCTATTTGATTCATAGGATCTTGTAAACATAGGAATAGGATTTGTAGTGGCCTGCCCACTTGAATCCTATAAGAATAGCAAGGAAATGCAGGGAGTTGTGTTGCCTTTGAGAGTTACACTGATATTAATAGTGCCGCACCTTCACTTGAAGAGAGCTGGTATCCGAAGCCTTTCTAGCTGTACTGGCAAACTAGCACATATATTCCAGCAAGTTCCACTTTGCTGATTTTACTCTGATGCTTAAGGTTTTCCCGTTATATCTACACTATGATCTGTGTAGCTGCTTTGTGTCGCACTAGCAGCAGTCCACTCTTGAAGCTAAACACTGCAGTGACTTTTAAAATTGGCACCAAGGCATTGAGTGCCATTCTGGATGCAATGAAACTCATACGCTCCCCACCTATTGACTCTTGTTCAGAATATGATCCTAATGACTCTTGTTAAAAATTGCCACATATAGAGAGACAGCATGGAATTGCATTTCTTTGGGCGCTGTGATTCATCATGAGTGGGCAACCAACATTGTATGCAATGAAGCGGAACCTCAAGAATATGCTTCCTCTTCTGTTCTTTAACATGTTCCTCTTTGTTTATTCTGTATTTAGTACGTACAGTATGTTCCTTGTCAGGAAGGGGCGCAGGGACATCTGTAGTCAACAGCTGATAGAGCTGGCCTGTACGTGATCGATAGGCTTTCAATTACAAGCGGCAATACAACACCGTATTTTCAAGCCAGTTCCACTTTCCCGATTTATATATCGTGGTTATGGTGTACCCCTGTTATGTACACTATGATCTTCCTAGTTGTTGTGTGCTCTTGTTATCATGGTTTGGCAATAAACTCTCTATACAGTATATTATGAACCTGTCATCTGCCAGCTATCCTTACTTCTGGAGCCTATTTTTTGTGTACTTGTGCCAGATTATATAAATGCACGCACCATATTACAGCACACATGAGCTCTCTCATCAGAATCCAGTGATAGCACACAAGTGTTTACAGGGGCGCCCCTATATTAGAATATCATCTGCATTACAAAGATAATCTCACAACTATTTATGTTTTCATGGTTCTCGGATATTATACGCAATTACAGTGAATATCAGAATCCGTGCATCAGAAGAATATTGTGGAACACTGCAATGACTTACAAAATTGGCACCAAGGCATTGAGTGCCATTCTGGAAGCAATGAAACTCATACGCTCCCCACCTGTTGATTCTTGTTCAGAATATCATCCTAATGACTATTATAACCTCGAGGAGTCAAAGGCAGATGGTCTGTCCTGTTCACCCATCAAGGTGCATGTTCTAATTTGGCAAGGTTTTATTGATTGCGCGCGTATCTTGCATATGTTGTCTTGTATTTCTTCTACTTTGTTGCACCGCCATCTGCTTAGTTTACTCATCATATAACTCGAGATGCCATGCCCATCCATTATCAATACATATTCCATCTGTCATCATACCATATTTTTTCACTCAAATGTTGTTCTTGTGCATCAGACATCAAAAAGGAAGAGGGTGATTGCCGAACCCGAAGGAGCACCAGCAAAGTCCTTGAAAAACGTGGTGGTGCCAGAGAAATCAGACAGTGCCCCACTTATATTGGTTGTACAACCAGTGACACAAAACGTAGGACCGACTCCAGCAGACTGTACCCATACTTCACTGGCCACACCACTAGCCCCACCACACAGGACCTGCACTCCAGCAAAAGGTATACCGATTTCATTTGCATTACATTGTTGTAACTAGGCGAGGGTCAATCTGGATAGTCATGACGAGCAAATCTTGCTTGTGCTTTTCAAGGAAGCATTGCAATAGTATCGGTGTTACCTGAGGAAATCACACTTTGATGGCAAGTCTATAAACGAATTTCCGGTGAAGTATCATGTGCTAAATTTAGAAGACGTTGAATGGGAAAACCTTGTTATGCACTGGTATCGTTCCCAGGATGAGGTACTTTCTATGAAATCACATGACAATTTGAACTTCTACTTTTCTGCATGTGCCTTACGGATCTTTTTTGCAGGAAATCTGCTCGAAGAAGAATTCCGGTTTGAGAAGAACGACATGATATCACAAATATGCTGCCTGCTGATTTGCTCTTGTTAGTACCTTTGTCCTGTATCACTGTACTTGCATACATACCTGGTTCATTATGTGACAGCAGTATGCATGATAGCTTGCTTATCAATTGTTCGCTCCAAATTATCTGATCTATATGAATAGTTACATTAGTGTAGAATATATCCAATGCCAATGAATTTTTTTAGCTCTGCATTGTTCTTGTAAGTACATGTTGTCCTTTATCAGTGTACTTATATTGACAAGTAGTTGTTCATGTACCATCACTCTGCAACTTATTTTCCTTTGCCCTCCATTTTCTACACATCAGATCTATATTTACTCTTACCATAAGGTTGGTACTGAAGAAGTTTAGCTGTGCATTGCTCTTGGTTGTGCCTTTGCCTGTATCGCTGCACATACATTTATAGCTACTTGGTTATGTAGCATCACTCTTCATCTTATCTTAAATATTCTCCATTTTTTTGTATATTATCACATCTATATATACTCTTAACAAAATGTAGAATAAAGGCAATGCTTATGAAGAAGATTCTGTGGTAAATTTCTTGAATTCCCCCCCCCCCATCAGCATGGACAAGGGCTTTATAGAGCCTGTCTTCACCAGTAATGTAAGTTTGTCCTTCTCAAGCCTTTAAACTTTGTTGTGTATATTTGGTTAGGCATGACTGCAATAGCTGTTTATTTTTGGTGTTTGCATCAAATTGCATGTTTAAAGTTTGTTATGTAGTTCATAAACAAAAGTTTGTCCTTCTCAATTTAAGTTCTCAGTTGTACAACCAAGTTCCTTCTTCATACCATGTAAATTAACCTATATAGAGCAAGTGATCTTCTTTTGCACTACATGTATGCTTCTGTTCTTCATCCGTAATCCAGTGGTGTGGTGAACCTACCCACTACAGCACAATGTCATATTCTGCAATGTCTTAACTATGAACAATGTCATATCATTCTACTATTATTTAAACCATCTCTTTATTTGCCAATCTGAAATGGGATAAATTGACAGCACACTAACCATTGATACTTATGAGTTCTTGATATGTAATCCAGTGGTGTCGTGAAGCTACCAACTCCTTCACAATGTCATTTCCTGCCATGTCTTGACCTGAACAATACCATATTGTGTTAATGCATTTTTAAAGTGTGTCACTTTATTCGTCAGTAAGAAATGTGATGAATTGTCAGCACTGATACTTTTATGTGCAAAACCTGTCATCTGTCTGCTTGTTTATCTTTCAGAGTGAGGAAGATATAAGTGTTGAACAACCGTAGTCTCATCATCTTGCTTAGGTGCTTGCACTGCAGCTCGCCAGCAGGGCTAACCTTTCTTGAACTCTATTGAAGTGTTGTCGGTTTTGTATATTATTTTGTCAGCATGTTTATTTGCACTGGTGGCGATCTTTGATGCCCAGTGTATGTAATATGCTGTCTGCTTGTGCTTTATTATCATAGTGGCGAACTTTGATGCCCAGTGGATGTAATATGCCATAATTTCTTTATTGTATAGTCTAGGTTTTTTCTTATTTACGATGTTGTAGTTATTTTACTGTATATATATCCTGTCTTCGCAGTAAAGCGGCCAAACCATAGAATTACGGTACATAATCGAGCTGTCATGCAATCATGATGTATGATCCACATCATGGGCCCCGTCAAACTGTCCCACTAGTAGATTCGGTCCTTTAATAGGTCGAGTAACCCCCGGCCCTCTTTACGCAAGAAAACTCAATGGGCTTTTAGGAGGCTGAGAAGTAGGTTGGGCCTGAAACGTGACGAACAGCTCATGGGCCGGCAGCAGCCCGAAATGGACCCCGACCCATGATTGTGTGAATCAAATCACAGGCTTTTAACAGGCCAAAATTGTCTCGGTCCTTGTTTGGCCCAATCAGATATCGGCTGCGAGCAGGCTGGATGCAAACCGGGTCGTAGTTAGGGCCAACTATATGACGGACTTTTAACAGGCCGAAATTAATATAGGGCCGAAATGTTAAACGTGCCCTTAACAGGCCGAAGCTAATATCAGGCCAAATTACTAAATGGGCCTTTTGCAAGTGGGCCCAAAAGCATTGTGTCCAGTTAACGGGTTGAATCTAACATGGGCCATAATTGAGGCCGAAGCCTCTTAAAGGGCCGGACCTGATCTGGGCCGTGATTTGGCCCAGAACATGGGAGGCTTTTAATGGGCCGGATCTCATATGGGCCATTATTAGGCCTGGAACGTGGAAGGCCACTAATGGACCGGATCAAATATGGGCCGACATTTGGCCCAAAACATGGCAGCCAGTTAATGGCCCGGCCTACTAGGGTCCTCAAAATCTTGTGGGCCTACAGCTGGGCCGGCCCATTAGTGTCGGCGAAATCTCGTGGGCCTTTAGCTAGGTCGGCCCATTATGATCCGCAAGAATTTTGTGGGCCTTTACCTGGGCCGGCCCATTATGGCACACAAAAATCTTGTGGGCCTTTACCTGGGCCGACCCATTATGGCCCACGAAATCTTGTGGGCCTTTAGCTGGGCCAGCCCATTATGGTCCGCAAAATCTCATGGGCCTTTAGCTGGGCCAGCCCATTATGGCCGCAAAATCTTGTGGGCCTTTAGTTGGGCCGGCCCATTTAAACTTGATGGGGCCGTGCCACGTGTCGACGTATCATAGGCGCCTTTTGTCCAATGAGTGGATGACATCTGTCCCAACGATGAGCCGACACGTGTTTCCTCGAGCCAATGATGATTTTACATGTGGAAAATCCCCATTGGTTGGGGCTGTTAACGGGTTATCGGATCCAAAACCCGACCCGATAGCTTAATGGCATTGTGTTACAGTGGATGCCACGTGTTGGTCACCCTTGACGAAAGCACTTGTGTGACGCACGATTTATCATCATGGAAGTGGACACTTCTGTGATGATAGTTTTGGTAATGTCATGGAACACTTCTATGACAGCACAGGTATGACTATCTTAATTCTGTCATAAAATCGTCATGGATGTACATGCATGATAAAAAACACGACCTACTGTGACAAACACGTATCATCACGGAACTGTATTTTTTTGTAGTGGATATCGTTATTTTCTCACCTTCACAGATGATTTGAGCAGATATGGGTATATCTACTTAATGAAACACAAGTCTGAAACATTTGAAAGGTTCAAAGAATTTCAGAGTGAAGTAGAAAATCATCATAACAAGAAAATAAAGTTTCTACTATCTGATCATGGAGGTGAATATTTGAGTTACGAGTTTGGTTTACATTTGAAACAATGCGGAATAGTTTTGCAACTCACGCCACCCGGAACACCACAACGAAATGGTGTGTCCGAACATCGTAATCGTACTTTACTAGATATGGTGCGATCTATGATGTCTCTTACTAATTTACCGCTATCGTTTTGGGGTTATGCTTTAGAGACGGCCGCATTCACGTTAAATAGGGCACCATCAAAGTCCGTTGAGACGACGCCTTATGAACTGTGGTTCGGCAAGAAACCAAAGTTGTCGTTTCTTAAAGTTTGGGGTTGCGATGCTTATGTGAAGAAACTTCAACCAGATAAGCTCGAACCCAAATCGGAGAAATGTGTCTTCATAGGATACCCAAAAGAGACTATTGGGTACACCTTCTATCACAGATCTGAAGGCAAGACTTTTGTTGCTAAATTTGGATCCTTTCTAGAGAAGGAAGGAGTTTCTCTCGAAAGAAGTGAGTGGGAGAAATGTAGAACTTGATGAGGTAACTATACCTGCTCCCTTATTGGAAAATAGTTCATCACAGAAACCGGTTCCTGTGACAACTACACCAATCAGTGAGGAAGCTAATGATATTGATCATGAAACTTCAGATCAAGTTACTACAGAACCTCGTAGGTCATCCAGAGTAAGATCCGCTCCAAAATGGTACGGTAATCCTATTCTGGAAGTCATGTTACTTGACCATGGCGAACCTACGAACTATGAGGAAGCGATGATGAGCCCAGATTCCGCAAAATGGCTTGAGGCCATGAAATCTGAGATGAGATCCATGTATGAGAACAAAGTATGGACTTTGGTTGACTTGCCCAATGATCGGCAAGCCATCGAGAATAAATGGATCTTCAAGAAGAAGACTGACGCTGATGGTAATGTAATTGTCTACAAAGCTCGACTTGTTGCGAAAGGTTTTCGACAAGTTCAAGGGGTTGACTACGATGAGACTTTCTCACCCGTAGCGATGCTTAAGTCTGTCCGAATCATGTTAGCAATTGCCGCATTTTATGATTATGAAATATGGCAAATGGATGTCAAAACTGCATTCCTGAATGGATTTCTGGAAGAAGAGTTGTATATGGTGCAACCAGAAGGTTTTGTCGATCCAAAAGGTGCTAACAAAGTGTGCAAGCTCCAGCGATCCATTTATGGTCTGGTGCAAGCCTCTCGGAGTTGGAATAAACGCTTTGATAGTGTGATCAAAGCATATGGTTTTATACAGACTTTTGGAGAAGCCTATATTTACAAGAAAGTGAGTGGGAGCTTTGTACCATTTCTGATATTATATGTAGACGACATATTGTTAATTGGAAATGATGTAGAATTTCTGGATAGCATAAAAGGATACTTGAATAAAAGTTTTTCAATGAAAGACCTCAGTGAAGCTGCTTACATATTACGCATCAAGGTCTATAGAGATAGATCAAGATTCTTAATTGGACTTTCACAAAGCACATACCTTGATAAAGTTTTGAAAAAGTTCAAAATGGATCAAGCAAAGAAAGGGTTCTTGCCTGTATTACAAGGTGTGAAGTTGAGTCAGACTCAATGCCCGACCACAGCAGAAGATAGAGAGAAAATGAAAGATGTTCCCTATGCTTCAGCCATAGGCTCTATCATGTATGCAATGCTGTGTACCAGACCTGATGTATGCTTAGCAATAAGTTTAGCAGGGAGGTACCAAATTAATCCAGGAGTGGATCACTGGACAGCGGTCAAGAAGATCCTAAAATACCTGAAAAGGACTAAGGATATGTTTCTCATTTATGGAGGTGACAAAGAGCTAGTCGTAAATGGTTACATCAATGCAAGCTTTGACACTGATCCGGACGATTCTAAATCGCAAACCGGATACGTGTTTATATTAAACAGTGGGGTTGTCAGTTGGTGCAGTTCTAAACAAAGCGTTGTGGCGGGATCTACATGCGAAGCGGAGTACCTAGCTGCTTCGGAAGCAGCAAATGAAGAAGTCTGGATGAAGGAGTTCATTTCTGATCTAGGTGTCATACCTAGTGCATCGGGATCAATGAAGATCTTCTGTGACAATACTGCTGCAATTGCCTTGGCAAAGGAATCTAGATTTCACAAGAGGACCAAGCACATCAAGAGATGCTTAAATTCCATCCGGGACCAAGTCCAGGTGGGAGACATAGAGATTTGCAAGATACATACGGATCTGAATGTTGCAGACCCGTTGACTAAGCCTCTTCCACGAGCAAAACATGATCAGCACCAAGGCTCCATGGGTGTTAGAATCATTACTGTGTAATCTAGATTATTGACTCTAATGCAAGTGGGAGACTGAAGGAAATATGTCCTAGAGGCAATAATAAAGTTACTATTTATTTCCTTATATCATGATAAATGTTTATTATTCATGCTAGAATTGTATTAACTGGAAACATAATACATGTGTGAATACATAGACAAACTTAAATGTCACTAGTATGCCTCTACTTGACTAGTTCATTAATCAAAGATGGTTATGTTTCCTAACCATAGACATGAGTTGTCATTTGATTAACGGGATCACATCATTAGTACAATGATGTGATTGACATGACCCATTCCGTTAGCTTAGCACTTGATCGTTTAGTATATTGCTATTGCTTTCTTCATGACTTATACATGTTCCTACAACTATGAGATTATGCAACTCCCGTTTACCGGAGGAACACTTTCTGTGCTACAAAATGTCATAATGTAAATAGGTGATTATAAAGGAGCTCTACATGTGTCTCCAAAGGTACATGTTGAGTTGGCATATTTCGAGATTAGGTTTTGTCACTCCGATTGTCGGAGAGGTATCTCTGGGCCCTCTCGGTAATGCACATCACTATAAGCCTTGCAATCAATGTAACTAATGAGTTAGTTACGGAATGATGCATTACATAATGAGTAAAGAGACTTGTCGGTAACGAGATTGAACTAGGTATTGAGATACCGACGATCGAATCTCGGGCAAGTAACATACCGATGACAAAAGGAACAACGTATGTTGTTATGCGGTTTGACCGATAAAGATCTTGTAGAATATGTAGGAGCCAATATGAGCATCCAGGTTCCGCTATTGGTTATTGACCGGAAATGTGTCTCGGTCATGTCTACATAGTTCTCGAACCCGTAGGGTCCGCACGCTTAAGGTTTCGATGACAGTTATATTATGAGTTTATGAGTTTTGATGTACCGAAGGTTGTTCAGAGTCCCGGATGTGATTACGGACATGACAAGGAGTCTCGAAATGGTTGAGACATGAATATTGATATATTGGAAGCCTATATTTGGATATCGGAAGTGTTTCGGGTGAAATCGGGATTTTACCGGAGTACTGGGAGGTTACCGGAACCCCCCGGGGGCTTAATGAGGAGAGGAGGCCAGGGCAGGGCCACGTGCCCCTCCCCCCTAGTCCGAATAGTACAAGGAGAGGGGGCGGCGCCCCCCCCTTCCTTCCTCTCTCTCCCTCCTCTTTCCCCCTTCTCCAAGTCCAACAAGGAAGGAGGGAGTCCTACTCCCGGTGGGAGTAGGACTCCCCTTGGCGCGCCTCCTCCCTGGCCGGCCTCCCCCTCCCCCCTTGCTCCTTTATATACGGGGTCAGGGGGCACCTCTAGACACAACAATTGATCTCTTGATCTCTTAGCCGTGTGCGGTGCCCCCTCCACCATAGTCCTCCTCGATAATATTGTTGCGGTGCTTAGGCGAAGCCCTGCGACGGTAGAACATCAAGATCGTCACCACGCCATCGTGCTGACGGAACTCTCCCTCGACACTCGGCTGGATCGGAGTTCGAGGGACATCATCGAGCTGAACGTGTGCTAAAACTCTGAGGTGCTGTAGTTTCGGTGCTTGATCGGTCGGGCCATGAAGACGTACGACTACATCAACCGCGTCGTTCTAATGCTTCCGCTTTCGGTCTACGAGGGTACGTGGACAGACTCTCCCCTCTCATTGCTATGCATCACCATGATCTTGCGTGTGCATAGGAATTTTTTTGAAATTACTATGTTTCCCAACAGCGAGGGCATGTGGTGCTGCTCCAAGCAACATTCGGCGAGGAATAATGTTGCAGATTTGTGCTATATGCTACAGCCGACATTGAAAATTGCTACCACCAACGTCCCATCTAGCTACAATCGTCGTCGCAATTTGCTGCATCATATAGTGATAAGTTTTTTTTGCTGGAAGCTATGCTCAAATTTGCTGGAATAGGAGAGATGTTGCAACAACGAGGGATGTGACCGATGAGCTATGACTGACGGACATGAGCAGCGGCGAGTGCGCCTGCGGCCGTCTCCACCGGAGTTGCACCCGTCGCCTCAAGAGCTGCTACCATAGGTGTAGCTATTGCATGGGTGGAGCCGGTGACGAGGACGGACAGCGAGGGAAGCGGACATCGACAAGGACGACCGGCGGGGGCGGGGACCAGCGATGAGGATGGTCGGCGAGAGGCGGCCACCAGAGAGTGTGTGTGGTCGGCAAGATGAAAGAGAATCGACATGCGAGAGGGGAATCCTTCTTACGCGCGTGTGAGGAAAATGAAGTCATTGGACGGTTACAATCCACCAGATCGGATGGTTGCCGCCAACCGGCCCAAATTTCCGTCAGCGCACCGACGCCTATCAGTGCCATTCTTTATCCATTCATACCCTGGAAGTCAGGAGCAACCCGACCACCAATTGACCTCATCGGGCGAGCTCGCCTAGTGGCACGGTGGAGCAGGCCGTGGACCAGGCTGGAGTAGCTGGGGGCATGGCGTGGTGGCTCCAGACGACGAAATGGCAGAGTCGATGGCTTTGAAGCCAACAAGGCTCAATGGGGGCTCCGACACCGTGAGTGGTCGTTGTGGATGCCGACAGAGCCTGCTACTCATGGCAACCTTCCAAAGAATACCACGGGTGGTTGTGGTCGGCGTGCGACACATGCCTGCTGCCCATGGCGACCCTCACCATCGTCCCGTGCTCGACGCCCATCACTGTCATGTCCTCGCGCACCTCCGCAAGGAAGACGGCACAGATGCCCATGAGGCTTGCCTCCACCAGCTTTTTTCATCGGGGCTAAGATTCTCATTGTCGTTGCTGCGGCGTGCCTAGAATTCGCCAGGGGAGCTGGGGGTCGATTTGGAGCCGTTATGTGTGGTGGAGGACGATCGGAGAGACGTTGTCATGGCCCATCTCCTTTGTGCCTGAGGCATAGAGAAGTGGAGGATGAGGAGGAGCACGTCATGGTACCCATAGCCTCCGTCAGATTCGACGATGACGCGCCCAGTGAGCATATCCCCTTCCCGTTTTCCCTACATTTGTGTTGATAGACGCGGAGCGAGATTTCTTGGTCATGTTTGATGTCATTTAGTTCTGTCAGACTAATAGTTTAGATGGTAACTTTACTGTGTTTTTGCTCCTTGCAACTTCACATTATGTGTGTAGTTACTTTTGTAGCATCTTAGAGATGGAATTTTTCATTTTAGTAACTACGTGTCATCATTTCATCAATGAGGTGATCATCATATTGATACGTCTCCAATGTATCTATAATTTTTGATTGTTCCATGCTATTATATTACCCCTTTTGGATGTTTATGGGCTTTATTTTACACATTTATATCATTTTTGGGACTAACCTACTAACCGGAGGCCCAGCCCGTATTGCTGTTTTTTTGCCTATTTCAGTATTTCAAAGAAAAGGAATATCAAACGGAGTCCAAACAGAATGAAACCTTCGGGAGCGTGATTTTTGGAACGAACGTGATCCAGAGAACTTGGAGTGCAAGTCAAGAAGCATACGAGGCCTCCAGGAGATAGGAGGGCGCGCCCACCCCTCCTGGGCGCGCCCCCTGTCTCCTGGGCCCCACAGGCCGCCACCGACGTACTCCTTCCTCCTATATATACCTACGTACCCTGAAAACATCTAGGGATCCAACGAAAAACAATTTCCACCACCGTAACCTTCTGTATCCGCGAGATCCCATCTTGGAGCCTTCGCTGGCTTTCCGTTGGAGGGGGAATCGACCACGGAGGGCTTCTACATCAACACCATAGCCCCTCCGATGAGTTGTGAGTAGTTTACCATAGACCTTTGGGTCCATAGTTATTAGCTAGATGGCTTCTTCTCTCTTTTTGGATCGCAATACAATGTTCTCCCCTCTCTTGTGGAGATCTGTTCGATGTAAACTCTTTTTGCGGTGTGTTTGTCGAGATCCGATGAATTGTGGGTTTATGATCAAGTTTATCTATGAGAAATATTTGAATCTTCTCTGAAGTCTTTTATGTATGATTGACTTTGCAAGTCTCTTCGAATTATCAGTTTGGTTTGGCCTACTAGATTGATCTTTCTTTCCATGGGAGAAGTGCTTAGCTTTGGGTTCAATCTTGCGGTGTCCTTTCTCAGTGACAGCAGGGGCAGCAAGGCACGTATTGTATTGTTGCCTTCGAGGATAAAAAGATGGGGTTTATATCATATTGCGTGAGTTTATCCCTCTACATCATGTCATCTTTCTTAATGTGTTACTCTATTCTTATGAACTTAATACTCTAGATGCATGTTGGATAGCGGTCGATGTGTAGAGTAATAGTAGTAGATGCAGGCAGGAGTCGGTCTACTTGTCGCGGACGTGATGCCTATATACATGATCATGCCTAGATAATCTCATAATTATTCGCTTTTCTATCAATTGCTCGACAGTAATTTGTTCACCCACCGTAATACTTATGCTATCTTGGGAGAAGCCACTAGTGAAACCTATGGCCCCCGGGTCTATCTTTTATCATATAAGTTTTCAATCTACTTTTATTTGCATCTTTACTTTTCCAATCTATATTATAAGATACCAAAAATATATTTATCTTATCATACTATCTCTATCAGATCTCACTTTTGCAAGTGGCCATGAAGGGATTGACAACCCCTTTATTGCGTTGGTTACGAGTTCTTTGTTTGTTTGTGTAGGTGCGTGGGACTTTTGAGGAGCCTCCTACTGGATTGATACCTTGGTTCTCAAAAACTAAGGGAAATACTTACGCTACTCTGCTGCATCACCCTTTCCTCTTCAAGGAAAACCAACGCAAGCTCAAGACGTAGCAAGAAGGATTTCTGGCGCCGTTGCCGGGGAGGTCTTCGCTCAAGTCAAGACATACCAAGTACCCATCACAAACTCATCTCCCTCGCATTTACATTATTTTCCATTTGCCTCTCGTTTTCCTATCCCCCACTTCACCCTTGCCGTTTTATTTGCCCTCTCTTTCCCAATCTCTCTCTCTCTCTCTTTCGCTTGCCTTTTTCTGTTTGCTTGTGTGTTGGATTACTTGTTGCCATGGTGCAAGATAATACCAAATTGAGTGATTTCTCCAATACCAATAATAATGATTTCCTTAGTACTCCGATTGCTCCTCTTAATGATGTTGAGTCTTGTGAAATCAATACTGCTTTGCTGAATCTTGTTATGAAAGATCAATTCGCTAGCCTTCCTATTGAAGATGTCGCTACTCATCTAAACAACTTTGTTGATTTGTGTGATATGCAAAAGAAGAAAGATACGGATAATGATATTGTTAAATTTAAGTTATTTCCATTTTCACTTAGAGGTCGTGCTAAAGTTTGGTTTTCGTCTTTGCCTAAAAATAGTATTGATTCTTGGAACAAGTGCAAAGATGCTTTTATCTCTAAGTATTTTCCTCCCGCTAAGATTATCACTCTTAGGAACGATATTATGAATTTTAAACAACTTGATCATGAGCATGTTGCCCAATCTTGGGAAAGAATGAAATTGATGATTCGCAATTGCCCTACTCATGGTTTGAATTTATGGATGATCATACAAAAAATTTATGCCGGTTTAAACTTTGCTTCTAGAAATCTTTTAGATTCGGCCGCGGGAGGCACGTTTATGGAAATCACGTTAGGAGATGCTACAAAACTTCTTGATAATATTATGGCTAATTATTCTCAATGGCACACTGAAAGATCTTCTAGTAAAAAAGTGCATGCTATAGAAGAAATCAATGTTTTGAGTGGAAACATGGATGAACTTATGAAGATGTTTGCTACTAAAAATACTCCTCTTGATCCCAATGATGTGCCTTTGTCTACTTTGATTGAGAATAATAATGAATCTATGGATGTGAATTTTTTTGGTAGGAATAGTTTTGGAAACAATGCTTATAGAGGAAACTTTAATTCTAGACCGTTCCCTAGTAATTCCTCTAATAATTATGGAAATTCCTACAATAATTCTTATGGTAATTTCAATAAGATGCCCTCTGATTTTGAGAATAGTGTGAAAGAGTTTATGATTTCTCAAAAGAATTTTAATGCTTTGCTTGAAGAAAAATTGCTTAAAGTTGATGATTTGGCTAGGAACATTGACAGACTTTCGCTTGATGTTGATTCTCTTAAACTTAGATCTTCTCCTCCTAAGCATGATATCAATGAGTCTCTCAAAGTCATGAGAATTTCCATTGATGAGTGCAAGGAAAGAACCACTAGATTGCGTGCTAAGAAAGATTGCTTTGTAAAGGCGTGTTTTTCCAGTTTCAATGAAAATAATGATGAAGATCTTAAAGTTATTAATGTGTCTCCTATTAGATCTTTGTTTTGCAATATGAATCCTGATAATATTGGGACTGGAGATGAGTCAACTTTATTTAGAAGGCGTCCCAAGAATTCGGAGTTTTTAGATCTTGATGCTAAATTTGGTAAAAGTGGGATTGGAGAGGTCATGACTTTAAATAGCATTGAACCCACTATCTCGGATTTCAAGGAATTTGATTATGATAATTATTCTTTAGAAGGTTGTATTTCCTTGTTGCAATCCATTGTTAATTCTCCTCATGCTTATAGTCAAAATAAAGCTTTTACCAAACATACCGTTGATGCCTTGATGCAATCTTATGATGAAAAACTTAATTTGGAAGTTTCTATACCTAGAAAACTTAATGAGGAGTGGGAACCTACTATAAAGATTAAAATTAAAGATCATGAGTGTTTTGCTTTGTGTGATTTGGGTGCTAGTGTCTCCACGATTCTGAAAACTTTATGTGATATTCTAGGTTTCCACGATCTTGATGATTGCTCTTTAAATTTGCACCTTGTAGATTCCACCATTAAAAAGCCAATGGGAAGGATCAATGATGTTCTCATTGTTGCAAATAGAAATTTGGTGCTTGTAGATTTTATTGTTCTTGATATTGATTGCAATCTTTCTTGCTCTATTATTCTTGATAGACCTTTCCTTAGAACGATTGGTGCGATTATTGATATGAAGGAAGGGAATATTAGATTCCAATTTCCATTAAAGAAAGGCATGGAGCACTTTCCAAGAAAGAAAGTCAAACTACCTTATGAATCTATCATGCGGGCTACTTATGAATTGAGTGCCAAAGATGGCACTACTTAGATCTATCTTCGCTTTTATGCCTAGCTAGGGGCGTTAAACGATAGCGCTAGTTGGGAGGCAACCCAATTTTATTTGTGTTTTTTTGTTTTTGTTCCTGTTTAGTAATAAATTTTGCATCTACCTTCTGTTTAGATGTGTTTTTATCTTTTAATTAGTGTTTTTGCCAAGTAGAACCTATAGGATAACCTATGATGATAGTTGACTTGATTCTGCTGAAAAACAGAAACTTTATGCGCATAAATTTAATTTTGTTAAATCACATAAACGTGATTTTGCGTTGATTCTTTTTGCTTATGATCAATAGACAAATTTTCCAGGACTTCCTATTTTTGTAGGAGTTTTAGAGTTCTAGATGTTTGCGTTAGTTACAAATTGCTACAGACTGTTCTGTTTTTGACAGATTCTGTTTTTCGTGTGTTGTTTGCTTATTTTGATGCATCTATGGCTAGTAAAATAGTTTATAAACCATAGATAAGTTGGAATACAGTAGGTTTAACACCAAAATAAATAAAGAATGAGTTCATTACAGTACCTTATGTGGTGGTTTTGTTTTCTTTCACTAACGGAGCTTATAAGATTTCCTGTTGAGTTTTGTGTTGTGAAGTTTTCAAGTTTTGGGTAAAGCTTTGATGGACTATGGAATAAGGAGTGGAAAAAGTCTAAGCTTGGGGATGCCCATGGCACCCCAAGATATTCAAGAATAGCCAAAAGCCTAAGCTTGGGGATGCCCCGGGAAGGCATCCCCTCTTTCGTCTTCGTTCATTGGTAACTTTACTTGGAGCTATATTTTTATTTGCCACATTATATGTGTTTTGCTTGGAGCGTCGTGTATTATATTAGCCTTTGCTTTTTAGTTTACCACAATCATTCTTGCTGTACACACCTTTTGGGAGAAGCCTACTTGATTGAATTTGTTAGAATATGCTATGTGCTCTTATATCTTTTGAGCTTGATAGTTTTTGCTATAGTGCTTCACTTATATCTTTTAGAGCACGGGAGTGGCTTAATTTTGAAGAAATTGCTAGTCTCTCATGCTTCACTTATATTATTTTGATAGTCTTTTAGAACAGCATGGTATTTGCTACAGTTATGAATTTGGTCCTAGAATGATGAGCATCCAAGTTGGGTATAATAAAAACTATCATAGAAAGTGCATTAAACACTAGGATCAATTTGATGCTTGATAATTCTTTTGAGATATAAAGGTAGTAATGTTAGAGTCATGCTAGTGGGTAATTATGAAATTGAGAAATACTTGTGTTGAGGTTTGCAAGTCCCGTAGCATGCACGTATGATAAAAGTTGTGTGACAAATTTATTGCATGAGGTGCTCTTTTGATTGTCTTCCTTATGAGTGGCAGTCGGGGACGAGTGATGGTATTTTCCTACCAATCTATCCCTCTAGGGACATGCGTAGTAGTACTTTGCTTCGAGGGCTAAGTAGACTTTTGCAATAAGTATATGAGTTCTTTATGACTAATGTGAGTCCATGGATATACGCACACTCATCCTTCCACTTTGCTAGCCTCTATTATACCGCGCAACTTTCGCCGGTATCACACCCATTATTTACCTTCCTCAAAACAGCCACCATACCTACCTATTATGGCAGTTCCATAGCCATTCCGAGATATATTTCCATGCAATTTTTCACCGTTCCGTTTATTATGACACGTTCTATCATTGTCATATTGCTCTTTGCATGATCATGTAGTTCACATCGTATTTGTGGCAAGGCCACCTTCATAATTTTCATACATGTCGCTCTTGATTCATTGCATATCCCGGTACACCGCCGGAGGCATTCATATAGAGTCATATCTTGTTCTAACTTTGAGTTGTAATTCTTGAGTTGTAAATCAATAAAAGTGTGATGATCTTCATTATTAGAGCATTGTCCCAGTGAGGAAAGGATGATGAAGACTATGATTCCCCCACAAGTCAGGATGAGACTTCGGACTTTAAAAAGAAAAGAAAAAAGAAAAGGCCAAAAAGAAAAAAAAGAAAGGCCAAAGAAAAAAAGAAAGAAAAAAAGGAAAAAAAGAGAGATAAAAATAAATAAAATGAGAGAAAAAGAGAGAAGGGACAATGCTACTATCTCTTTTTCCACACTTGTGCTTCAAAGTAGCACCATGATCTTCATGATAGAGAGTCTCCTATGTTGTCACTTTCATATACTAAGTGGGAATTTTTCATTAGAGAACTTGGCTTGTATATTTCAATGATGGGCTTCCTCAAAATGCCCTAGGTCTTCGTGAGCAAGCGAGTTGGATGCACACCCACTTAGTTTCTTTTGTTGAGCTTTCATATATTTATAGCTCTAGTGCATCTGTTGCATGGCGATCCCTACTCACTTAGATTGATATCTATTGATGGCCATCTCCATAGCCCGTTGATACGCCTAGTTGATGTGAGACTATCTTCTCCCTTTTTGTCCTTACAACCACCACTGTATACCACCATAGTGCTATGTCCATGGCTTGCGCTCATGTATTGCGTAAGAGTTGAAAAAGCTGAAGCGCATTAAAAAGTATGAACCAATTGCTCGGCTCGTCATCGGGGTTGTACATGATGGGACTATTTTGTGTAATGAAAATGAAGCATGGCCTAACTATATGATTTTGTAGGGATAAGCTTTCTTTGGCTATGCTATTTTGATAGGACATGATTATTTGTTAGTATGCTTCGAAGTATTATTATTTTTATGTTTTATAAGCTTTTATCTTGAGTCATTTGGACTGAACAATCATGCCACAATAGAGAAAATTACATTGAGAATTATGCTAGGTAGCATTCCACATCAAAAATTCTGTTTTTATCATTTACCTAATCGAGGACAAGCAGGAATTAAGCTTGGGGATGCTTGATACGTCTCCAACGTATCTATAATTTTTGATTGTTCCATGCTATTATATTACCCCTTTTGGATGTTTATGGGCTTTATTTTACACATTTATATCATTTTTGGGACTAACCTACTAACCGGAGGCCTAGCCCGTATTGCTGTTTTTTTGCCTATTTCAGTATTTCGAAGAAAAAGAATATCAAATGGAGTCCAAATGGAATGAAACCTTCGGGAGCGTGATTTTTGGAATGAACGTGATCTGGAGAACTTGGAGTGCAAGTCAAGAAGCAGACGAGGCCTCCAGGAGATTGGAGGGCGCGCCCACCCCTCCTGGACGCGCCCCTGTCTCCTGGGCCCCACAGGCGGCCACCGACATACTCCTTCCTCCTATATATACCTACGTACCCCAAAAACATCCAAGGAGCCAACGAAAAACAATTTCCACCACTGTAACCTTCTGTATCCACGAGATCCCATCTTGGAGCCTTCGTCGGTGCTCCGCCGGAGGGGGAATCGACCATGGAGGGCTTCTACATCAACACCATAGCCCCTCTGATGAATTGTGAGTATTTTACCACAAACCTTCGGGTCCATAGTTATTAGCTAGATGGCTTCTTCTCTCTTTTTGGATCTCAATACAATGTTATCCCCCTCTCTTGTGGAGATCTATTCGATGTAAACTCTTTTTCGGTGTGTTTTTCGAGATCCGATGAATTGTGGGTTTATGATCAAGTTTATCTATGAGAAATATTTGAATCTTCTATGAAGTCTTTTATGTATGATTGAGTTATCTTTGCAAGTCTCTTCGAATTATTAGTTTGGTTTGGCCTACTAGATTGATCTTTCTTGCCATGGGAGAAGTGCTTAGCTTTGGGTTCAATCTTGTGGTGTCCTTTCCCAGTGACAGCAGGGGCAGCAAGGCACGTATTGTATTGTTGCCATCGAGGATAAAAAGATGGGGTTTATATCATATTGCTTGAGTTTATCCCTCTACATCATGTCATCTTTCTTAATGCGTTACTCTGTTCTTTATGAACTTAATACTCTAGATGCAGGTAGGACTCGGTCGATGTGTGGAGTAATAGTAGTAGATGCAGAAAGGAGTAGGTCTACTTGTTACGGACGTGATGCCTATATACATGATCATGCCTAGATAATCTCATAATTATTCGCTTTTCTATCAATTGCTCGACAGTAATTTGTTCACCCACCGTAATACTTATGCTATCTTGAGATAAGCCATTAGTGAAACCTATGGCCCCCGGGTCTATCTTTTACCATATAAGCTTTCAATCTATTTTTATTTGCATCTTTACTTTTTGCATCTATATTATAAAATACCAAAAATATATTTATCATATCATACTATCTCTATCAGATCTCACTTTCGCAAGTGACCGTGAAGGGATTGACAACCCCTTTATTGCGTTGGTTGCGAGTTCTTTGTTTGTTTGTGTAGGTGCGTTGGACTTTTGAGGAGCCTCCTACTGGATTGATACTTTGGTTCTCAAAAACTGAGGAAAATACTTACGCTACTCTTCTGCATCACCCTTTCCTCTTCAAGGAAGACCAACGCAAGCTCAAGACGTAGCACATATATGTGCCAATTTTTTCATCTTTATGCTTAATATACATTAATTTTTTAGATCTATCATAGTTTCATGATCTATTTAATGGGCATGGCAACTTTGTATGTGCATAGGTGACAGTTTTTATTTCGAAAATCATGGGAACTGGTGTGTACATGAATTTGGTTTCAGCCTATATTCATGTTGTCACCATTAGTTTAGTTAATGTTTGACATGTAAATTTAGGTATGTTTACCATGACAACTTTAGTTGTGTTGCCATGGCAAACTTAACATGTGTTGATACGATAACTTACAGTGTGTTTTTCCATGGAAACTAAAATATACTTCTGCCATGGCAATTTAAGATGTGTTTTCACATGGAAAATTAAGATATGTTGTCATGGAAAGTTTGGAGTTTTTTTCACACGCCAATTAACAAATGGTTTCTTGCCATGGCAACATTTATTGCATATGAAGTGTTGCACTTGCCATGGCATCCTAAGATGTGTTGCCATGGAAAGTTTAGATGTTTTCCCCACACGTCAATTAAAATATGATGTTCACCATGACAAATTAACAATGTTAGACATATTATAACTTAAGATGTGTTGCCATGGCAACTTTTAGAACATTTTCTCAACACGCCATTTTTAAAGATGGATTTTTTCAATGGCAAATTTACTCTTTTCAGTTTTAACCATGGATAATTTATTTTTCTGACCATGGCATTTTTATTGTTTGAACCAAGGCAAATTCATACTTCATACCATGACAAGTTTATTTTTGAACCACGGCAAACTAATTGTTTGCACCATGTCACTTTTATTTTTCTTCAATGGTGGCAAAATTGTTGTTTTTGACCATGGAAATTGTGTTAGTTAGACCATCGCAAATTTATATTTTGGCCATGGCCAATTAACTCTTTTAACCATGGCAAAGTTATTTCTCTCACCATGGCATATTTGTTGTTTGAAACACGGCAAATTCATAATGTATACAATGGCAAATCCATAATGTATACAATGCCAGTGTTTTCTTCTTCAACCATGGCAAAGTTATTGTTTCGACCATGAAAATTTTGCAAGTTAAACCATGGCAAATCTATTTTCTAACCATGGAAAAGTTATTACTATGACGATGGCATTTTTATTGTTTGAACCATGAAAAGTTCATACTTCATAACATGGCAATTTTTATTGTTTGAACCATGGCAAACTTCTTTTTAAACCATGTTTTTTTGTTTGGACCATGGCTACTTTTGTATTTTAGACCACGACAAAATTATGTTCTTGGCCATGGCAATATTAGTACTTTAAACATGGCAAGCTTATTGTTTAAACTATCATGTCTACACAGCCGTGGAAACTTTTATCACACACAACATTATAAAAAAAATAAAATATGGCAAAAAAATTAAATAGAGCATGGTAAAAAAAGTGTAAACCATGGCAATTTTGGTCACATGGCTTCACTTTTTCATGCCCCCCCCCCCATCAAAAATTATAAATTTTCTTTTTTTTGTTCAAAGGAACTATTTATATTTTTTGTGCAAATATTAGTGTTGTTACAAGATTTTCCATGTGTGTTAGAGAGAAAACAATCGTGATTTACTTGTTTCTTTAGACATGAGGAAGTTTTAAATGTAGCCATGTGGCATGTTTTCTTTGTTATAATCCATGGCAATTTCCTTTTTACGTTGTTGTTCTTCTCTGAAACTAATATACCATTTATTTTTCATGGCAATTTATCATCTATACCATGGTAAAAATCATCTTAAGTTTTTTCAACATATAGGTTATTTTTTTATCATGAATATGAAATCCTTCTCCCGTCAGTTTCTAACATGGCAATTTTTGTGAACTTTTTTGTTTTCCCAAACTACACAAAAAATTTAAAGAAATATTACTATGTGGTTTTTACCAATAATTTTAGCGAAACAATTCAAGGTAGTGGCGACTCGTGTGGACCGCTTGAGGCCCATTAATGGCGCCTGTATCAAGAGCGTTCGGTGGGAGGGGGCATGTTAGCAACTTGGCCAAGTTGCATGCAACTTGCCTGACCCTCGACCCGGTTGCATGTCTACCATCAACATCCAACTCGCTCGACGGAGTTGCATGTCCATCATCGACACACAAATTTTCCATCCGCAACCCAATTGCATGTTCATCCTAGACACACAACTGCCCGACCCGACCAAATTGCATGTTCACCCTCAAAATGCAACTCTCCTGCTAAGTTGCATGTGTACTCTCAACATGCAACTTGTCGCCGACAGCTACCCGATTACATATCCACACTCGCATGCAAATTGACCCTACATGGCCCAGTTGCATGTCCACCTTTCACTCAACTCATCTGGCCCAATTGAATGTCCATCCTCGACATGCAACTTGCCTGACCCTCGACCCGGTTGCATGTCCATCATCGACAAACAACTTGCCCGACCCAGTTGCATGCCCACCATTGACATGCAACTTGCTTGACCCCGACCCAATTGCATTTTCACCCTAGACATGCAACTTGCCCAACCTCACCAAATTGCATGTCCAACCTTAACATGCATCTCTCCCAACTGAGTTGCGTATACACGCTCAACATGCAACTTGCGCCCACACCTACCCAATTACATGTCCATCCTCGACATGTAACTTGGACCTACCTAGCCTAGTTGCATGTCCATGTTTGACATGCAACTCGCCCAACCTAGTTGCATGTCCACCCATGAAGTAACTTGTCGGATCCCCAACCCAATTGCATCTTCACTATGGAGACATAACTCACCCGACCCAGTACCATCTCCACTATCGACACATAACTCGCTCAATGCATTTGTATGCTCGTTGACGTACAACTCGCCCAACCTAGTTGTATGTTCACCATCAATATGCTGTTGGGAACGTAGTAATTTCAAAAAAAATCCTACGCACACGCAAGATCATGGTGATGCATAGCAACGAGAGGGGAGAGTGTTGTCCACGTATCCTCGTAGACCAAAAGTGGAAGCGTTAGCACAACGCGGTTGATGTAGTCGTACGTCTTCACGATCCGACCAATCCAAGTACCGAACGCATGGCACCTCCGAGTTCAGCACACGTTCAGCTCGATGACGTCCCTCGAACTCCGATCCAACCGAGCTTTGAGGGAGGGTTCCGTCAGCATGATGACGTGGTGACGATGATGATGTTCTACCGACGCAGGGCTTCGCCTAAGCACCGCTATGATATTATCGAGGTGGATTATGGTGGAGGGGGGCACCGCACACGGCTAAGAGATCTCAAGGATCAATTGTTGTGTCTATGGGGTGCCCCCCTCCCCCGTATATAAAGGAGTGGAGGAGGGGGGCGGCCAGGAGGAGGAGGCGTGCCCAAGGGGGGAGTCCTACTCCCACCAGGAGTAGGACTCCTTCCTTTCCTATTTGGAGAAGGAGAGGGAAGGAAGAGGAAGGAGGGAGGAAGGAAAGGGGGGCCGACCCCCTTCCCAATTCGGATTGGGCTTGGGGGGGGCGCCCCTCCCTTGCTCCTTTTCCCTCCTTTCCACTAAAGCCCATTAAGGCCCATATACCTCTCGGGGGGTTCCGATAACCTCCCGGAGCTCCGATATTGTCCCAATCTCACCCAGAACTATTCCGGTGTCCAAATATAGTCGTCCAATATATCGATCTTTATGTCTCAACCATTTCGAGACTCCTCGTCATGTCCATGATCACATCCGGGACTCCGAACTACCTTCGGTACATCAAAACACATAAACTCATAATATAACCGTCATCTAACTTTAAGCGTGCGGACCCTACGGGTTCGAGAACTATGTAGACATGACCGAGACACGTCTCCGGTCAATAACCAATAGCGGAACCTGGATGCTCATATTGGCTCATACATATTCTACGAAGATCTTTATCGGTCAAACCGCATAACAACATACGTTGTTCCCTTTGTCATCGGTATGTTACTTGCCCGAGATTCGATCGTCGGTATCTCAATACCTAGTTCAATCTCGTTACCGGCAAGTCTCTTTACTCGTTTCGTAATACATCATCCTGCAACTAACTCATTAGTTACAATGCTTGCAAGGCTTATAGTGATGTGCATTACCGAGTGGGCCCAGAGATACCTCTCCGACAATCGGAGTGACAAATCCTAATCTCGAAATACGCCAACCCAACAAGTACCTTCTGAGACACCTATAGAGCACCTTTATAATCACCCAGTTACGTTGTGATGTTTGGTAGCACACAAAGTGTTCCTCCGGTAAACGGGAGTTGCATAATCTCATAGTTATAGGAACATGTATAAGTCATGAAGAAAGTAATAGCAACATACTAAACGATCAAGTGCTAAGCTAACGGAATGTGTCAAGTCAATCACATCAATCTCCTAATGATGTGGTCCTATTAATCAAATGACAACTCATGTCTATGGTTAGGAAACTTAACCATCTTTGATTAATGAGCTAGTCAAGTAGAGGCACACTAGTGACACTATGTTTGTCTATGTATTCACACATGTATTATGTTTCCGGTTAATACAATTGTAGCATGAATAATAAACATTTATCATGAAATAAGGAAATAAATAATAACTTTATTATTGCCTCTAGGGCATATTTCCTTCATACGCAACTCATCCCGTCCTAACCCAGTTGTATGTCCACCATCAACATGCAATTTGCCCTGGCCTCGATCCAGTTGCATGTCCACCCTTCACACAAAACTTGCCTGGCCCAGTTGCATGTCCATTATTAACACAACTCGCCCCAACCTAGTTGCATGTCTACCCTCAGTTTTTTTTCCTTTTTGTTTCTTTCTTCTATCATGCACATTCTTGCATTTCAAAAATGTTGACCATGTTTCAAAAAACAGTCTGTAGTGTATTTATAACTTTTTCATCATATACTTTAAAAAATATTCCCCTCATGCTAAAAAATTGTCCATTGTGTATTACTTTCCTTCCTATAAAGGTTGGAGTTGGTGATGAGTCACATGTGAAACCACCAATCTTCACCAATAAACAAATACACCTATAGTCATATACCACATGTGTGAGATCAACAACCTTCATCAATAAACAAATGCACCTATACCCACATGTGGAATAAACAACCTTGACCCATAAAGAAATGCACCCCCACCCACATGTGGGACCAACAACCTTTCAAAACATAAATAAATATACTTTACTCGCATGTGGGACCTACCATAAATAAACAACTACATTACTATTTTTATGTGAGATCAACAATTAAAGAAAGAACAAATAACGCAGAAATGTAACTCCACCTCAAATTAACGCTCTTGTTTTTAGTTTCTTCCTTACCAATTTCTCCCGGTTCTATAGCATAGAATTATGAGAGTGAATAAATTGCAATTCCAAAGGGATGATAGCCATTGTCCTACCCTTGTGCCTTGTTTAATCAACTTGCCGATAGTCTATTCCCATATGTTTCAACATTCAAAATGTTGTGTCTTGCAATGATCGGTTAATATACTCCAATGCCTGATGTATGATTTTTCATAGTATTTTCTTCTTTTTAATAGTAAACTACGCACAAAGGCTGCACGACACAATAGTTTGATGACTTCCTAAGCCACTGACTGAACTCCATTTCATAATTTTGTAGCAGTGCACGGTCATTGTGCTAGTTTTAGAAAAATAATCCGTGTAAAAACGTTTATCATGCATTTCCAGAAAATTCAGTGTGTTGTGAAAATATGTCAACACTTTTAAAAAAATATGGGCCCTTTTAAAAATGATGGACATACATTTTTCTTCCTGCAATATATAACCATATTTTCACTTTTCTTGTTTGTAAACGGGATATACATAAAATGAGCAAAATAGATTTTCTCTCAAATATACATTTTTTAGTCCCTCAAATGATATGCATAGAAAAGAAGTTTTTCATACATGTGATTTTCTTGGCTCATGCGCGCACACAGATGTGTGGCCTTTTTTCTTGTTAGAACGAACACATGTGGCGACGTTGTGGGGAACTCGTATTCCATGACCCGCGCGCTGGCGAGTGAGCCAGCTCGCCAGTGCGCACCATCCCCGCCCCCTGCACGCCTTCTAGGTTGACCCAAGTGGGGGCAAGGTGCCCCCTATTTTTTTCAAGATTTCAAAAAAAATGAATTTAAAAAAACATTCGCGGATTAAAAAATAAGTTCACTGAATTCAAACATAGTTCTTGAATTAAAAAAATCATGATTTCAAAATAATAACACTTTCTTATTTTAATGAAAAAACATTTATGAACACTTTTTATATTTTCCAAAAAAAATTTGAATTCAATGAACATTTTTTAGCTTGAGGAACAAAAATTTTATTCAAGCACATTTTTTTGAAAAATGGATGAAGAAATTTTTAATTTGATGAAAAAATAATAATTCGATGAGCAGTTTTTTACATTGATGAACATTTTTTGAAATTGACGAATAATAAAACGTTCATAAATTTAAAAAGAAAATTCACAAGTGAAAAGGTAAATAAGAAAAAGGAATACAAAAAAAGAAAATTAAAACGAAAAAATGAAAAAGAAAAAAAAAGGAAAAAATGAAAGGAAAACCCCCCCAAAAATGGGCCGGCCCATATGAGCACCCAGCGCGCGAGGGGGTGCGCGCCAGATCGATCGCAGGGGACGGAATTCCCTATTCGCCGCTTCGCATAGGGCGCAGCTCACCCTGGGCCGGCCCATCTGAGTGGTGTTTCACCTCGCGAGATGAACCGCAAAAAATAATCGCGCTAGGGATCGAACCTACGACCTCCAGTAGCGGTACAAACCGCGCTAGCCTCCGCGACTGGCAAGTGGAACTGTAAAAATAGCAATGCTAAACTTAAAGAAACTAAAACCGACGAAAAAATCATTTGTTTCTTCTACTGTTTTTTCTTCAGTCTTATTTTGTTCTTTCTTTTTTCTCGTTTTCTTTGTTTTTCTTTTTAATTTTTTTTACTTTTTCTTTGTAAGCTTTTCTAAAAGTTCAAATATGGTTCAGAATTTTCAAAAAATGTCCTTTTTGTCAAACAGTTCATATTTCTGAAATAGTGTTCACATTTATAAATTTTGTTCACAATTTCGAAAAAAATTCATGTTTTTTTGTTTGTTTGTTCAGATTTTCAAAATTTTGTTCACATTTGAAATCTTTTTAAATTAATTCAGAAAATGTTCGAGTTTCCAATCTTGTTCGCATTTTCTAAAAATGTTCACAATTCGAAATAATGTTTGCATTGCCAAATTTTGTTCAGAGTTACACAAAATGTTCTCATTCTCAAAAATTGTTCACAGATCCAAAAATATGTTTCGCTTTCTTCAAATTTTGTTCCAAGTTTCAAAAAATGTTCTCTTTTTCTATTTTTTTTAAAATTTTATGAAATGTTCTTCTTTTTGAAAATTTGTTTAACATTACAAAAAACTTTGCTGTTTTTCGAAAATTTGTTCACAGGTCAAAAAATGTTCAACATTTTAAAATAATTATTCGCTATTTTTGGAATTGTCCGTGTTAAAAAAAAGATACGGGTTTTGAAAATGAACTGCGTTTTTCCTGCAAAAAAAAAGAATGAACTGCGTTCGAACTTCTAAAAAAGTTTAGATCTATCGTGGATTATGTTCTTATAGTGTTTGCTGCCTAATATTGGTAAAGAACGTTTAGTGGTGCAATGGCTAGCACACGCGGATACTAATCGGGATGTCTCGAGTTCGAATCTCCAGTTGCCTTCAGTTTTTTGTGTTGTATATTTTACGTCAGTAGCTGCTCCTTCGTTGGCCGGCCCAAACGAGGCACCCCGCCTGTGCGAAGCCCCTCCAGTTTTGCCGCAGAATACGGCATATAGGAGGTCCCGCAGGGGACCGCATGCTGAATAGGATTCCCCGACGTGGTGGTGTGCTAGAAACAAACAAAACCAGGTCCAACAAGATCACACTCAACCTGGTGCACCCCCCATTCAACCTTCTGCTTGGCTCATTTAATATATATTTTCTTAGTGCGCACCATATGCCGTGCGCGCCAAGTTCCTATTCGACTGGTCCATGTAGTTTGTTTATCACCGATTTTGTGAACCTTCTAGAAGGTTCCATCCTTCTTGTAAAAATAAGTCAACACTTTAGAAAAATATGGAAACTTTTTAAAATTGCATGAGCATGCATTTTCTTCCTGCAATAATTAACCATACTTTCACTTTTCCTTTTTGTAAATGGGATATACATAAAACTTGTAAAATAGTTTTCTCTCAGAAGATATACATTTTTTAGTCCCTCAAAAGATATACATAGAAAAGAAGTTTTTCATACACACGTCATTTTGTTTTTTTAGGGGTTTGTTTTTTGCCTAATGTGCCCGCACAGATGCGTGGCTTTTGTTTTTGTATTTAGAACGAACACATGTGGCGACGCGGTGTGCTAGAAACAACCAAACAATAAAACATACTAGAAGGCCCAACACAATAAGTGGTAAAGCTCCCCCAAAAATTACAGAAAGCCAAAAACCAGGCCCAACTGGATCATACAGATTTTTCTTTTGTTTGGAGAAAGAAGATCATACAGATGACTCAATCACGAGACAAAGAGGCCAAACCCTCTGAGAGTCCCTATAAGACGCCCGTGTGCTTCAAGGAGCTGTGGCTTCGCACAGGTTGATCCAACTGGGCCGGCAGTTTATCTAAAAAAAGGTAACGCACAGACACTTGCCATTCTGGTACTGTAGTAAATGATGATGTACATCTGGTAACTGTAGGATCACGTCTTTTTGCTCTGTTTTATTTCAAACATTTTATGAAAATATTAATATATGTGCTGAAAAAAAATGAATAAACATTGACATCTTTTACAAAAGAGATTTTTTTTTGTAAAAACGATGCTGAACAAATCATACACAATGAATATTTTGTAGTATATGTTGAACAATTTCTTAATATATGGTGAAAAAAATTCGAATACACAGTGAATATTTTGTAATATAGGTTGAACAATTTTTTAATATACGATGAACATTTTTGTAATGATGGTGAACTTTTTATAATATATGGTGAACATTTTCTTAATACATGGTGAACTTTTATATAAATAGGCAAAAAAGAGAAGGAAAAAAGAAAAAGAAACAGAAACAGAAAAAAAAACCTAAACCTAAAAAAAAGGAAAGGAAAAAAGGAACCAAGAAAAATAAAAATGAACTGGAAAAAACAACTGAAAACTGACAAAACAGCTAAACCAAGAAGAAAAACAAAAACAAACCTGCGGTGAACAGCTAAGGAAATATCAGCGAACATTTTTCAAGTTCACATAATATTTTTTGAAATTTCATCAAAAATACAAACACCCAAACTTTTTCTAATTTCTTTGATTTTTTCTAAGTGAACGGACAACGGTCGACTCCACATAAATAACGTATGCACGGCTCTCTTAGAAAAAAAGGTTGGAGGCGTGGCAAGAGAGCGAGTTTGAATGGTCACTGGTCAACTAGCGACTGGTCAACCATCATGATCGAAGGAAGCCAGGCGAGTGAGCGAGCAGCCCGGCCCACTGGCTGGCGCATATGGGCATCGACTAGGAGTACTCACTCGACAACCAGAAACGACACACAGCAAACGCACAAGGTGCGGACAGACATGGGGACGGGATCACAGTTTGACGGTGATGTCACCTTAGATGTGCTATAACAAATCCCCTAGTCACTGTAGTCAAGTCCATTAACAATTTAGGTTTCTCCAACTGTGTGGTACCACAACTTCTTCACTCCATAGCACGCTCTCGGCTTCATCCCAGCTGTTGGATGAGATCTTCCATCTCTAGAAGTACCCAGGGTTGTTTGCAGTAAATTGAGACATTTAAATTCAAAATTTTGAAATCCCAAACGTAAAGAGGAGAAGGTGCACGGACCACCGAAAATCCTATTCTAATCCCGAGCTCAAATGCACCCTAATAAATAGTAAAATTGAAGGGAAAAAAAAGTAAACAAATCCAAAAAATTCTGATTTTTTGGGTAAACTTTGTCAAATGTTTTGTATGCTTGCAAAATTTCAGCACAAAATGACATTCGTAGAAATTGTGACAAAAAAAATCAACACTCTGGCCCGTTTGATAACTCAACATTTTCTATGCATTATGAGAATACTACAGTTTTTATGATTACCACGGTTTTAATTACTGTGAGCTGTTTGGCAACCACACAAAACTGCAATATTAATACAGTAGTATCCCTAAACCACGGTATTTTCTCTGTATAAAAAAACAACCCTGGACCTCTTTTTTGAAAACAGAGCATGCGAGAAGAACAAGCCCATCCTTAGCCGCAGCCGCGGTCGCCCTGTCGTTCGTGGAGGCTGTCTTGGTTGCCGGCCATGAACAAATCAAACCGGAACTGCTACACACACGATAACTATTTACCGATCCTTACACGACACGCCAATCCAGCGGCTGCCAACTCCTTAGTTCTATGCATGCGTGGTTTGATTTTAAATATCGTGCATAAATCGGCTGGCAAGTGTCGTGCGTATAGCATGATTCAACCAAAAAGGTTCCTCCAGCTGCTTCCTCCGATTTTCCCTGGAAGGCATGTCTGTCTAATCCGTTTTTCTATCTGCATGATGGAGTGGCCTGGCCGGGATGACCAAACCGTTCTCATCCATGCGCCGCTCCGCTTTGTATGGTGCGCTGCCGGCATAGCCGTGTTGCGGAGCGTCAGGTCGTTGCTCTGCGCCAGTACGTTGTACTAGGGGAGAGTATCTGGTGCTACCGAGGCCTAAATGCTACTGTGATACGGGCATTTGGACCGTCGGATTCTTAGATTAGATGGCATCCGAGAGTTGGTGGACCTGCTGGACCTATGCGCAATTTTTGGACTCCTCGTGGATTTTTTTTGTAAATGTTTTGGACTCCTCGTGGATTTTTTTTGTAAATGTTGCAGAGTTATTGAGAGCCATCAGATATGAGAATTCAACGGCCCAGAAGCTTGTATCATGGTAGCACCTAAAGCTTGGTAGCACTGGATTGCATCCGATGATGAGTGTAACATGCATCGAGCTTGTCCGTCCGTTCAATTAGTTCGTGGTCGTACGTACTCCCTCCGTTCCTAAATATAAGTCTTTGTAGAGATTTCACTATGAACCACATACGAACGTATATAGATGCGTTTTAGAATGTAGATTCATTTTTTTGCTCCGTATGTAGTCGATAGTGGAATCCCTACAAAAACTTACATTTAGGAACGGAGGGAGTACTAGTTTGTGCATGCTGGTGCTATGGGCATGGCTGTTCATCAGCTTGCAACTCTAGCTAGCTAGCAACGCGAGCGTTTGCAACTGCTTCAAACAGCGAGATAGTTAATTTTAGCTGGCGCATATAAGCTCTTGTCAAGCAGGTCCACGGTATTCCCAATACTTCAAAGTATTTTGTTATATCAAAACTGTAGTTTTCCGTACCTACAGGTTCAATTAGGTTTTCCCTTAAATTAGTGTAGTTTTCAATACTTTGCTTCTTATAATAGCAAACACAGCTAAATGTTTCCAAAACCAGAATTTTTGGAGCATCATTTCTCTTTTGCCACAACTTCCATGAATGTTATTTAGTGCTGAAATTTTGCAAGCATACAAAACATTTGCCAAAGTTACAACAACAAAAAATTCAGAATATTTTGATTGTTTTCGATTTTACTGTTCAAGAGGGAGCATTTGAGCTCCGAAGCAGATACTCCACGTCCCCCCGGACCACCCCCATTGTTCGACATCATTATTAAGAGTAAAGTTGAAGATAAAGAAACATGTGGGCTATGTCAGGAGCATACGCCTCAACATCTCTTCCTGAGAAATACAAGCAGTCAAAAGATTCCATTATCATTTAG
>NC_057795.1:434323732-434408018 GCF_018294505.1 Triticum aestivum | reverse complement strand
CCCCCGACACTGTTGCGTTGGCATTTGCATAGCTTGCACTGCCCAGGCAAACAATTAACATGCTGGCGCCCACAATGTAGTGTCAGTTTTTTCATGAAAAATGAAACTTTCTGAAACAAGTCAAATGAAACCAACTGTTCACTCAGAAGTCAGAAGAGGTATTCATCATACAACAGGGAGGCAGGGAATAGACAAGATTAATAAGTAACTACACAGCAGAATGAACCAATGGAGGAACTAGCAACAGCTCAATCATGTGCAACCTTCTTTAACAAAGGTAGCTCACTTGGCCCCGCTATACAGATCAATGAGAAGCACTTTTGTCTCATGGCCTGAACAAAGCATGTTAAGATTTGTGATTTGACACGCAACATAATCAATGCCTTCATACATCTCAATGCATTTGTGTTGAATGTGGCTGATTATAGAGCTCACAGAATGTCCAAGCTGAAAATGTGTTACCGTCTACCATGTTTTCCTTAACATGCTACGAGGCTAATAGTCAGTGTAACATCAAGCAAAAGCGCATTTGCCAGAACATTAATAAAAGGAACATCATGCAAGGCTGATGTGGCCTTGCTGACGGCAGTGATGTCTAGCAATTCTATCAAGCAAAGGGGCAATTATGTTACTATTATAAGGACCAAAGGGCTGATATGATAATTTGTATCATAAAGACCAAAGGTAGGTCATCAACACATCTATATGAACAAATATTGGCTTCATTATGTTGACAAACATAAGGAAGTTTGGTGAACCAAACCATGCCACACCGAACGTAGAGTTGAAACAAACAAAGGGTTGTCAAACAACATAATCAAGCCAATAATAATGTGCCATGGTTTGGTTGTCAACATGTCACACCAACCACAGGATAACTTCATATTTTCTAAAAAATACTGGACCAAACTATGTTCAAATTGGTGACGTTAGTTATCAGACTACCAGTGAATATGTGATTAGGTAATCAGCAACTATTTGCAACAATTTTGAGCCAATCAGTGGGGGGTGTTCAGTCTCATATGTCCTTCTGTTTATTAATTTCAGATGGAAGTTCATCAATGTACCTAATCCGTACTTTTCTGAAAGAATTTATTGCACTTCAATCCCTCCTACCGGAACACCCACTCCAATGGATAGTAGTACCACACACTTCAACAGCCATTCAAACCACAAGACAAAATGGTACCACTGACAATTCAGCATTCATAGTGATAGAGTACAAAAAACGTAGGTATTTCCATGATTTCTGAATCTGATTGAAAACCAATCTCCCAACAAATAATCATAACCACTAAAAAGATACATTTGCCCACACAGCCCTTGTGTTTTATTAGTAACAGATATGGGTAACATGACTAATCACCACCACTGCTTGCAGATAAATCTACAGAGGTGCGAATACGACACATCACAAACAATTCATGAATTCACACCCGTCGCAAGTCCCTCTAAGCCTCCATTAGCTCACCAATATACAATCACAACCTCAAATGCATTCAATTAGTGGTAGAGGAATTATTCTGAACATTACCTTCAAACAAAAGATTCCAAAATGCAGACATTTTCAGGAGCTTAGGTTTCTTGGGACCCTGTCACCGTCCGAGCAGAAGAGGTTACCAGCCGTGGAAGATATCGGAGCACTTGCCCTTGAACCAGCGGAGGCCCCTCCGCAGCGAGGACTTCACTTTCCCTTCCACTGAGTAAGCCTTGTAGCTCGCCACCCGCCGCCGCCGCTTCATCTCCGGGTCGCTGAAGCACCACATGTTGGCGCTTCCACCACCCCCGCCTCCCCCTCCGCTGCCGCCGCTCCCCACGCCACCTTCCCTCCTCCCCGGAGGCGGAGGCAGTGCGAGGCGCGGAGGCGGGGGGAGAGGCGGAGGCGCCGTCGTGTAGATCTCGATCCGCCGGTCGCCTGCGCCGGGGAAAGCGCCGTCTTTCGGCGCGGAGGAGAAGTATGCGTTGGCTTGGGGGGCGACGGAGGAGAAGTAACCATTGCCGTGGAAGATGGTGGGGTCTGGGGCCGAGGACGGCGGGGGACGGAGGCCGCGCTGGTAGGGGCGGTGGTAGTCGGCCATGGAGAGGAGCGGGAGGAGGAGGTGGTGGCGGAGGAGATGGGGAGGAAATGGAGTGCTGGGGAAATTCGGAATAGTCGTTTAGCTTTTTGTTTGGAAGGACAGTGGGAGAAAGGGAAAGAAGAGGACATACCAAGAATTTTCATTTCCTTCCGGATGTGGAGTTTGTATTTCTTATTTCAATCCCTCAGCAAAAAATTTAATAAATCATATAGTTCCTCTAATCCATATTATTTGTCTCAGTTCTAATAGTGGCTTGGTGATATAAACCTTGGAAGTTCTGACCTTTCAACAAGAAGCACTCCTTCAAGTTGGATCGGTATCGACTTTGACGACTCAACTACATCTTACATTGGACAGTAGACAACACTATTGATAATCAGTCACTAAGTCAATCTCTTGAAGTTTTAACCACGAAGGTCTAGTTCATGCATGCAATCGAGGACCACGAACTATAAAAATAGTAAGCTAAAATGTACAAATAAAGATGAAATATTAGTAGAAGGTGGGGTTCCAAAAAAGGGGTTTGTTGTAAGGGACATGAGAGTATGCATGAGAAACTGAAAGAAGTAGAAGCCGCAAGAATTTTGGTTTCCTTCCCCGTATGTGACATCTTTTTTTTTCTGTATATCAATCCCTCGGCAAAAAAAAAGTAGAATTTTAGTTTGGTGATATGCACCTTGAGTGTCCCGGTCTTTAAAGGGGAAACACTCCTTTGCATTGGATGAAGATCAACTTTGATGACCCGACTACATTGTACATCCGACATGAATCGACATGCATTAGCAGTCACCAAGCCATTTCACTTAAAGGTTATCGGCAATGTTAGAGGCACACTACCTAACCATGAAGACCTAGTTCATGTGTGCAACCGAGAACAAGTAAGAACTCGCGCTTAAAGAGAGTGAGAACTATGAAGATGGCAATCTAAAATTTGTGAACAAATTTAAGACAATGGTAGAGGTTGGGGCTCTGAAATATTAGCTGACAGGAACACAATGGTTTACACAATGCTGTAGTAATGATCAACTTGCAACTATGCCTCATTCAGATTCACTCTGAAACAAGCTAGCTCGCCGAAGACCATATTCGAGATTAGAGGCAAACCATGGTACAAATCCACAGAGCGAGGGAACTAGTTTCAAAGAGGTGTGGATAGCATAGTTGTTGAAAAATAGACCTTTTTGCCACCACCAAAGTCACGTATCGATCCAAGAGGCATTTTTTGAGACCTTCCTCACTGAAACTCTAGCAATGACTACCCCATGAGAGTGCACCTAATAGCCTAGGTGGATTTCGGTAGCTAATATCAACATATCTCAAAGAACTAATTCCCATCATAGGAAAGTTTCTTAGGTTGCAATAAAGGGAATGGAAGATGAGCCCCGCAATTTTACATGAAGACCTGGGTTAACCAAACCCAAGAATTCTCCATTTTCACTTTAGTGATGTGAGATCACATTGAGTTCTAGACGTACCAATGTTATCAAAAATGGATCAGGACGCTATGATGAATCTTTTTCTCCAAGTGCTTATGAAAGGATTGAGATGCCGACTAGAGGGGACGAATTGTTAAGCTTATCAACTTTTGGTACGTCTCCAACGTATCTATAATTTTTGATTGTTCCATGCTATTATATTATCTGTTTTGGATGTTTTATATGCATTAATATGCTATTTCATATTATTTTTGGGACTAACCTATTAACCTAGAGCCCAGTGTCAGTTTCTATTTTTTCCTCGTTTCTGAACTTTACAGAAAAGGGATATCAAACGGAGTCCAAACGGAATAAAACTTTCGCGATGATTTTTCTTGGACCAGAAGACACCGTAGGACTTGGAGAGGGGGGCAGGAGTTGCCCGAGGAGGCCACAAGCCTGCTAGGCGTGCCTTGGGGGCGCCCCCAGGGCTTGTGGGCCCCTCGGAGGTCTCCTAACCCTAATTCTTGCTCTATAAATTCCCAAATATTCCCAAACCACCAGAAGTGTCCACCAAAATACTTTTCCGCTGCTGCAGGCCTCTGTTCCCATGAGATCCCATCTTGGGGCCTTTTCCGGAGCCCTGTCGGAGGGGGATTCGATCACGGAGGGCATCTACATCAACCCTATTGCCCTTCGGATGAAGCGTGAGTAGTTTACCACAGACCTACGGGTCCATAGCTAGTAGCTAGATGGCTTCTTCTCTCTCTTTGATCTTCAATACAATGTTCTCCTCGATGTTCTTGGAGATCTATTCGATGTAATACCTTTTTGCGGTGTGTTTGTTGAGATCTGGTGAATTGTGGATTTATGATCAGATTATCTATGAATATTATTTGAGTCTCCTCTGAATTCTTATATGCATGATTTGATATCTTTGTATTTCTCTTCGAACTATCAGTTTAGTTTGGCCAACTAGATTGGTTTTTCTTGCAATGGAAGAGGTGCTTAGTTTTGGGTTCAATCTTGCGGTGTCCTCACCTAGTGAGATAGTAGGGGTAGAGAGACACGTATTCACTACTAGGGAAAACCCTAGCAGTAGCGCGTGTTTAATGTCTATTAGTAGCGCGGGGAACCATGCTACTAGTAAGGCGCTACAGCTAAAGGTTAGCAGTAGCGTGGGTTGGACCACTCTACTGCTATATCGACTTAGTAGTAGCGCTTTCTATAATGAGCGCTACTGGTAATTAGTAGTAGTGCTTCTCCGAGCGCGCGCTACTACTATTATTCCGTATTTCTTTTTTATTTCATGTTGTATTCATACACCTTTATACAAGTTTTCATACCACAACAATTTAGAGATTGTCCGCGGTTCTTTCACCCAATGATATAATAAATATCATCATCATCATCATCATCATCATCATCATCATCATCATCGTCATCATATCATTAACAACTTATCATCATAATACATCATTGTCATATAACACCTCCTCATGATCACCGTTTTCATCAATGAGACATCACATACAAGTTGGTCACTAGTCATAATCACAACTACTCCTCATCATCAACTCTCATAAACATATTGTACCTCATAGGACCTACTACATTCTCTTAGGACCTACTATATTCTCTTAGGTAAAATAGCATAAAACAAGATAGCCCCTGACTTTCCATTATGGAGAATGGAGATTATCCTGTCTCCAATTCTTGCCTTTCGCACAATGTTGCTTCCAAGAACCTCCTTAGGATTGTCCATACATTTTTTCCATTCTTTGATTATCATGTGTTCACCGGTTTTAGAAATCCGGTATGGACAGGTGAGATTCGTAGGATGACATGGTTGTATGTTCAAAACATCAAGGCGACCATTCTGATACATCAAATGAGGCACACAATCCATCAGGATTTTCTGTTGAAAAACATAGTAATAACTTCGTAGTTAGCAATGTAGTTCAGTTTTAGAAGTATGCAAAAGATGCACGGATGTCGTAATAGTAAAAAATCTTACCAGGGCATCTCCATTGAAGTTATCGTGGTTCAACACGTGCACTAGTGGCACGTATTGACCATAATGTGGAGGAGTTCCATAATAGGCATTGTAATTCTCAAGGGAAGTACAATATGCGACCAGATGATTTTTCTCCTGATAAGTTAACTCAGAGCCATCGGTGTAGTACGTTTTGTCTACCATCTTCCGCACATTCTTTGAAGAATGAAAATAAGCTATCAATGGAAATAAGTTGTCGACTATTTTGAAATAAAAAATATAAATTAGTTAATAACTATGTTTGAGAAACTCACATATGGGTAGAATTGGAAGCGTATCAACATTTCCAAATTGTCTTGGTTGATGTCAGGATCACCAAGATCCATGGTGACAAAAATACCCTCTTGAAAATCATACATCTTGCAAAGTGATTCCCAACCCGGACAACCAAAATGGGATACACTCTCAGAATTGTATAGATTTACCTCAAAATCCATACCATGATGGGTCCTTACATTAATTTTCTTTGTTTCATTCCTCTCATGATCTTTAAAACCCATCCTCTCCAAGACATAGCTGTCACACCCTAGCTAGCTCATGCATTAGAGTGTTGCATCATGTTTATTTCATTCATCAGAAACTTGAAATGGGGATGACAGAACCCCCAGCCCCCTCTGAAACCAACTAGGGTTTACTAAAAATAATTTCAATGAACCTAAAATGCGCTTCTAAAATGTCCATCATTTTTGTCTTGGTTCAGAACCTCTGCCAAAAGTGGTGTACAATTTTCTAGGTCATCCTAAGGTCTCTGAATTAAATCATAAGTATTTGAATTTGGACATTTAAATTCTATAAAATATTTTAAATGTCCAAATAATCCTAAACTGAAATGTTCCATGTTGGTTATATACTAAACAGTGGGCATGAGCAGTTTGGTGATTTTTGAAAGTGCCTAGGTATTTTTAGAAAAGCCACATAGTTATAGAAGAAATAGAAAAAAGAAATAAAGAGAGAGAGAGAGAGAGAGAGAGAGAGAGAGAAAACTTACCTGGCAGCCCAACACCAGGCCCACCTAGCCGGCCCAACCCAGCAGCCGCTCCAGCGAGCTGCTTGACTTGGCCAGGCAGGCAGGCAGGTGCTCCACGCCGGCACCAGCGCGCGCCACGCAGCTGCCCGTCCCCCTGCTTCCTCCCCTCGCCGCTCTGCTGGCCTGGGCGACCTCCACGTCGCGCCCCGACCCCCCTGGACACATCCATTCTTCCCCTGCCTCTCTCTCTCACTCCCCTCCGCCATGGCCGCCGCTGCCGCCGCCATAACGGCGCCCAACGTCGTCCACGCGCCGCTCCACCGTGTCCAGAAGATCCGCCACTCCCTCCTCGACCGTCCCACCGAGCCATGATGACCCACAAGTATAGGGGATCTATCGTAGTCCTTTCGATAAGTAAGAGTGTCGAACCCAACGAGGAGCAGAAGGAAATGATAAGCGGTTTTCAGTAAGGTTTTCTCTGCAAGCACTGAAATAGTAGGTGATTGATAGTTTTGTGATAAGATAAATAGTAACGAGCAAAAAGTAAATAATGTAAAAAAAGTGCAGCAAGGTCCCGCCGGAGGCCCCCGAGCGTCTCCATCGAGCTCGTCTTCGACCTTCTGCCGGCCAGATCGCCTCCGCCGCCCCGCTTGCTCCGGCTCATCTCCGACCTCGCCGTCTGCTCCGTCGCAACCACCGTGAGCTGGGCCACCTCCCTATCCTCTCTGCTCTCCTTCTCGTGCACCACAGCGAGCACACCGAGCTCACCCGCACGCACCGCCGCGGAGCTCATCACCGACGAGGCTCCGGCCACTCAACGACCGTGCCACCTTGTCCACTAACCCTACCGCACCCCCAGGAGCACAACGCACCACTCCACGTGCCTCGCCGTGCCCCCTAGCGACAAGTCTGAGTTCACCCGAGCTCCGGCCGCCGCCAAACTCGTCGCCCATGCCGTTTCTGGTGACCCCGAGTCCAACCACCTGCACCACCCGCTGCGGCTCGCTCCCAGCTATCCGTAGAGCCCAACAGCGCCCCGAATGGTGCCCTATAGGTGAAACCCGCACCTGCATCGCCGTGTTTGGCCTCGCCGGTGGCTAAACGCCGGCGAGTTGACCCTGCTGACCCCCGTTTGACCACGGGTGGGCCCAGTTTGACCCCCCTGGGTCAATGACAGGTGGGGCCCAGCCCTACTAACTAATTAGGATTAATATTAACTAATATTGAGTTAAACTAATTACACTGACACGCGGGACCCACTGTCAGGTTTGGCCTGGACTGTCACATTGACCACTGACGTCACCCTGACGTAATGCTGATGCAGTAATTTATTTACTAGAATTATTTTTACACAGGAAATTCCAAAAAATACCACAAACTTCAAAAAATCATAGAAATTAATCTGTAGCTCCAAATGCAAAGTGTTATATATGAAAAATGATCTGAAAAATCCAATCTATCCATCTGTACTGGTTTCATGCATGTTTAAGCAAGCTAACCTGCTGTTTAGTGAATAGCAAGTTAAAGCACTATTAAGGGCCATTTGTGAGTTTGAAACTTGAATCTTTGGTTCAAAATGGTTCGAACCCATCTGGTCTTAGTTGCATTATCCCAATACACTCATTTTGCCATGTCTCATGCATGCATGATATTGTTGCATATTGTTTGGTGATGATTGTGTATCGGTGCTCTCTGCGGCAAGTTCTGCCCCCGAGGAGTATCGCGAATACCCTAACGAAGAACAATACCAGTGCACGGACCCATCAGGCAAGCAACCAACCATTTGATCATATTGATACAATCCCATATTCTCGCTTCTGCTCTCTTTTACTGCATTAAGACAACGCAATTCAAACTGCTTGTGCTACGGTAGTTGAACCATCTCCTCTGCATGACCTGTCATTGCCACAGTAACTAGATGAAACCCACTAGCATGTGTAGGAGTTGATTGATCCATGTGTATGCGATGTTCCTACCTTGCTATGCCTGCTATGCTTAGAGTCGTGTCAGGTCTGGTTCATCTGGGTGATGGGCTAGAGTGAAATGATCATGTCGGTAATGAGAGTGACGTGTTGAACATGATTTGGTAAAGGTATCGATGAGAGGCCATGTAGGAGTACATGGTGGGTTGTTTCATTGAAGCCGTCCCTAAGCACTGAGATCTGTATGTGTGATTTAAGATTCAGCTACTACCATACATTGGGATCCTTAATTGACTCGCTCGACTTCTTATCCACCCTAGTCCTCTGTCCAGGAGTTGCAAGTAGTTTCTGGTGTTTGTAGCTTACTGGAGGCCGTGGGCAGCGCTGACCCGCAGGGTGGGCTGTGATGCGGTAGGTACATGGCCGGGTATACCAGGAACCTGTTAGGTGTCTCGGAACCCTGTACACATCGTTCGGGGCCGTATGTGGAAACCTAGGCCGGACTCCCTACGGATGGAACCTGAATAGGTGATAAACCTGGACTAGAGACTTAGGTGTTTAGGTAGGTCGTGGTCTACACCCACGTTGGTTTTCGCTTGAAGTCTGCCGAGCACATGTCGTGTGCACACGCTAAGTGGTGGAAACATGTATGAAGAAGTACACCCCTGCAGGGTTAACATCATCTATTCAAATAGCCGCGTCCGCGGTAAAGGACTACTTGGTTGCCTATACAGTTCATAGACAAGTAAATGGAAACTACTAAAAGCCTCAAGATAAGCGTGAGTGCCGAGGATGGCTCTTCCGTAGGATGACGGAGGTGGATCCTCGGTAGTGTATTGAAGTGGTGAGTAGTGGACTCGAGTGCGCAAAACCATTTCAAGTTGGAGTCTCGTAAGATAGCTTAGCCAAGAGTCAAAGCTGGCTTGCTGCAATAACCTCACCAACCCTTCTTGATAATATGCATGTATATAGGATCTGATGTAAGTCTTGCTGAGTACCTTTGTATTCACGTTGCTTAATTTATGTTTTACAGAAGACGCTGCAACCCCTTCTGATGGGTTCTTTGTAGACGTCGATGTCGACGAGTAGGCTGAAGCCCAGGTGGTGATCCTGAGCTCACGAAGGACCATGTAGTATAGTCAGGCTTACCCAAGCCTCTTTTATTTTTCCTAGTTGTCTGTACTCAGACAAGTTACTTCCGCTGTTGGCTCGTATGCTTGTATGACTTGAATGCTGGGTCGTGTGATCCGTACTTATGTGTATGATATGTATGGCTCTCTGAGCCTTTAAATAAAGTACTTCTATTGTAGAGTCATGTTGTGATGCCTTGTTGTATTTGCACATATCGAGCATATTGTGTGTATGATTGAAATGCTTGGTATGTGTGGGATCTGACTATCTAGTTGTTTATCCTTAGTAGCCTCTCTTACCGGGAAATGTCTCCTAGTGCTTCCACTGAGCCATGGTAGCTTGCTACTGCTCCGGAACACTTAGGCTGGCCGGCATGTGTCCTTATTCGATCCTGTGTCTGTCCCTTCGGGGAAATGTCACGCGATGAATACCGGAGTCCTGCTAGCCCAGTGCTACAGCCCGGATTCACTCGCTGATGACCGACACGTTCGATGCTGGGTCATGGATGCCTGTCCCTGTACGTTTGTGCCACTTTGGGTTTACGACTAGGCATGTCAGCCCGGGCTCCTTATCACATGGATGCTAGCGACACTATCATATACATGTGCCAAAAGGCGCAAACGGTCCCGGGCAAAGGTAAGGCGACACCCGTGGGGATACCGTGCGTGAGGCCGCAAAGTGATATGAGGTGTTACATGCTAGATCGATGTGGTATTGAGTCAGGGACCTGACAATAGCGTCTTGCATGGCATGGGATAAGCTAGTCAAATTGTAAAAGACGAAAATTACACGTTGAAGTATTAGAAGTCAAGCTTAATTACAAAAAAAACACTTTGCATCGTAGCTTACCGTATCACAATCGAAGGCCTCCTCGAGCTTAATGCTGAAGCGCCGACCTTCGTCCAGGTGAGGCCTGTCGCAGAAACCCCGGTTGTCGCCGCCCCGGGACCTTCTTCGTCCGACGGCATTTCTTATGTTCATATTTAAAATATTAAACTTGTACAATTAAATATATGTACTACAAAAACTAAATTAGATCATTATTATTCATCACGGGTTGACTATCGGTCTGTCGAGTCTTTTCTTGAAAACTCTCAGCTCACATGGTGTATATATTCGACCATCGGTGAGGGTAGCTCCTCCTTTCGTTCCCGAGTGCATTACACCAAATTGTCTAGCACACGTGAATGAAGGAGAAGCTACCCCCATGACAACAGTCAGGATTCTTCCATCGGGGGTTAAGGATTAGGATCTCTTCTCTCTATCAGGTTCATGTGTTACTAATCAGTAGTACCTTATAGGCAAGCTTCAAAATATTGGATATCGGGTTTGTATCGGTTTGGCTACGACATATCGGATGTCAGATATCGGGTGATATATCGGACGATATGTAGATATTCCAGAGAAAATACATGTAGTTTTTTTTTCATTATTCTTGTTAAAAACATTTGTTAATAGTATACAAAACGTACAATGTCAATACTTTAACATAACACTTCCAGATTCCTAGTTTATTAAATTATTATTAAGAAACTATTGAAGAAATATTCACAAAATATGTACTCTATGAATTAAAAAATACGATCTATTTGCCTTTGTACAAAACATTGTGCATGACTTTGATAATATATCATGAAGTTATAAATTCGTAATCTTATTTCACTACTTTCTAATAAAGAATTGTCGTCATGTACATATCGTCATATATCGGTGGGCATATTGGGCTAGATATCGGCCATATCGGGCTAGATATCGGTCCATATCGGATGATATGTTTGAAAATGATATTTATAAAATGATATGTTATGTTTATATCGGCAAAGGCCCAAAAGTGATATATCGGCCTAGATATCGGTCGTATCGACCTATATTTAAAAGCTTGCTTATATGTTTGATGGATACAAGCCTAGTTCAGTTCTACTACCCCGTTATGTTGCTAAGTTGGACCCAGAATCTTGTTATGATGTTTTTGAGCATTTACAGCCATTATGATGTCCAATTTCTGCTAGAAATGCTAATGCATTTGCATTATATCGTGTTTCAGATGGCCTCCCGCACCCAGAATCAAGTTGTTCGTCTAACTCGATGCCTCAATCTACCTGGCCATACTGCTATGTTAGTCCGAGTAATGACCGAGGCTGGATACCGTTGGTATCTCGAGTACACCATTGAGGAGCAGTATAGAGACTTCAATCAAAGCCAATACCTCTGCACCGTCAGGATATTTCCTTGCTATCCTGGATCCACTGAACCCCTCCATTGCTCATATGGAATTGGGGTTACCATCGAGATGTTGGTACAAGACGCTGCATACTCAATGATGACTATCATACGGGCCAGGACTTCCTTGCTTCAGAACACTGACTTCCGCTATATGCCGATGTCACTCCCCAGGGCAGAAGGCTACTTCATAGCTATCTACACCGACTCTTCTCATGAGGATTTGCTGCTCTGCACTACCGCACAGATGCTTGAGGACAATGACCGTGAAAATCGTGCCTTCCAATTGGAGCTTTTCAACTCTCGGTCTGATCATTGGGCCACCCTGACTCGGTTTGCACCTGCTGTGCAGGAAGGGTATATGGATATGCGGGATCTATACCCCGTGCGGTCTACTCTGCCGGACCTTATGGATTGGCGTGATGTAGGGGGCATCACTCCTCCCCGTGGACCTCTTCTGCCGCCGTTTGATGGTCCCAGGCCACATCCGAGTCCTTATGGACCGCAGGCTCCATAGGATTGTCTGTTTCCAGATGACCATGTTCATCTTCCAGGACATGAGGGTAACTTCTATGATGATTACTACGGAAATGTCCGAGCTGATAGTAGCACCACTAGTATTGTAACAGTTATATCGTCCATCGTCCTGCGTGACTCGTGGGATATGACTTAGTGTGTACCGCTTTCCGGAGGTGTAGAAAAATAATGTATAGGAGCTTGGGATGCCTCCGATGAGATGTAATCTTCCTTTCACCGTAGTAGTACTCCGTTTGGTCTTGTAATAAACCTTGTATGGTGTGTATGACGATGGAATAAATGTAGCAGTTTCTGTATTTACCATGTCATACGGATGGTCATCTTGCATTCTGAGTTATCCTTTACATTCTACATTTCCATGTCAGAATCTTATCATTCTGGACTAAACCATTGTCTTGTTTTCCTAGGATGGTCAACACCCGCAACAACCCTACTCCCCCGGAGCAGGCCGAAGGCAGTAGAGCTGGGGATGCAAACCTGCTTCATCCTCCTTCTCTAGCCAAGGTTATGCTGGAGGCTGAGAGAAACAAGCGGGAGACCAACCGTTTGTTGGAGCGCATAGAACAAAACACAGCTCAACATCAGAGGAATAACTTGGTGTCGCTCAGTGACTTCATCAAGTTACATCCACCCACCTTCCACCACTCCGCCGAGCCCCTCGACACCGATGACTGGCTTCGCAACATTACTCACAAGCTACGTTCCAAACTCGTAGCTGAGGCTGATAAGGTCACCTTTGCTGCCTATCATCTCGAAGGCCCCGCCAGTCTCTGGTGGGAGAATTATGAAGCCATGCACCCAGCTGGCCATGTCACTACTTGGGCAGAATTTAGTGAGGCTTTCCGCGAACATCACATTCCAGAGGGTCTTATGGACCGTAAGCGTGAGGAGTTCTGCAGTTTCACCCAAGGTAGACTCTCTGTGGACGCATACAACAGGGAGTTAGGTAACCTAGCTCGCTATGCAACTGAGGAAGTTTCCACCGATGCCAATAAGCAGGCAAGGTTCCGCAAGGGACTTAGCCCCGAGCTTCGCCGTGATCTCCATCTGCACGAATGCACTTCCTTCCAGAAGCTTGCGAACAAGGCCATCAGTGCTGAGACGGGTCAGACTGATTTTGAAGCAACACACAAGCATGGCCGTGACACGAGTTCCTCATCCGGTGCTGGTCCTTAGAAGCGCCGGGTGTGGGTGCCTAACACTGCCCTGCCATCTAGGTTCACACTGAGGCCATCCTATCAGGCGCCTTGTCCAGCTCAGTAGTATGCACCAGCTAAGCCCTATGGTGGGCCAACCAACAATGCTCCTCCACGCACCAGCCCCGTGACGTGCTTCAAGTGTGGGGAACCGGGCCACTACATGTGTGAGTGTCCCCAGACCAACCCCAACCAGTCTGGAAAGGCTGTTGGCCGTGGCAAGCCAACAGGGAAGGTGTACTATGCCAAGCCGGCCACCGCTGCATGTGGCCATGTGAACGGTGTCTCTGCTAAAGAGGCTCAGGAGGATCCCAACGTCGTTCTCGGTACGCTCCTTGTTAATGCCACCCGGCATTTGTTCTTTTCGATACTGGAGCATCTCATTCATTTATATCCGAAAACTATGCTCGTTTGCATAACACCGCATTCTATGACATGCCTTCCACCATGGAAATTTCTACTCCTGGTTCTAGATGGCAAACTTCTAGAGTAAGCCATGGGAATGAAATTCAGGTCGACAGACTTGTTTTCCTTGCATCATTGATAGCTCTCAAATCTTTGGATATTAATATCATATTGGGTATGGACTGGATGTTAGCCCATCATGCCAAGATTGATTGCTTCTCTAGGACTGTTCAACTTACCCATCCATCGGGCAAGATAGTCAATGTCTTGACCCGAGTAGCTAAGCGACAGCTATACTTTCTTAACGCCAGTCCTTTGCCAGACCTCGAAGATGTTCCGGTAGTCCGTGACTTTCCGGATGTCTTTCCAGAAGAGTTGCCAGGTGTTCCACCTGACCGAGATGTCGAGTTCGTGATAGATCTCATTCCAGGAACTGTCCCAATTTCTAGAAGACCCTATAAGATGGCACTACTAGAACTAGCCGAGCTTAAGAAACAACTCGATGAGTCCTTGAAAAAGGGTTTCATCTGTCCTAGTTCTTCTCCATGGGCTTGTCCCGTCCTCTTCGTCAAGAAGAAGGATGGTACGGATCGGATGGTTGTAGATTATCGACCCGTCAACTTGGTCATAATAAAGAACAAGTATCCGCTCCCCAGGATCAACGATCTGTATGATCAGCTCGCTGGATCCTCAGTCTTCTCTAAGATGGATTTGAGGTTGGGCTACCATCAAATCAAAATCAAGAACGGGGACATTCCCAAAACGGCCTTTGTTACTCGTTACAGCCAATACGAGTACACCGTCATGTCCTTCGGTTTAACCAACGCCCTAGCCACTTTCTCTCGGTTAATGAACTCAATCTTCATGGAGTATTTGGATAAATTCGTCGTGGTTTACCTCGATGATATACTCATCTACTCCAAGAATGAGGAGGAACATGCCGAACATCTAAGGCTAGTGTTGATGAAACTTCGAGAGCATCGCCTTTATGCCAAATTTTCTAAATGTGAATTTTGGTTGCCAGAAGTGACCTATCTAGGCCATGTAATCTCTGGTAAGGGTATTGCTATCAATCCCGAGCGAGTTCAAGCCGTTCTTAACTAGACTCCACCTGAATCGGTCAAGCAAGTTCGGAGTTTCCTGGGCTTAGCGAGCTATTGTCGCCGCTTTGTCAAGAACTTCTCCAAAGTTGCTAAACCTCTAACTGAACTCCTCAAGAAAGATAAAAAGTTCGAGTGGACCCCACAATGCGAGCACAGTTTTCAGGAACTGAAAAGACGCCTGACATCTGCTCCCGTATTGGTGCCACCAGACTTCTCTAAGGACTTTGTTATCTATTACAACGCCTCGCGACAAGGACTAGGTTGCATTCTCATGCAAGATCGTCACGTAATTGCTTATGCTTCACGGCGATTGCACCCACATGAGGAAAATTATCCTACTCATGATCTAGAGCTTGCAGCTATAGTCCATGCACTCAAAACCTGGCGACATTACCTCCTCGGTAATTGTTGTGAAATCTTCACCGATCACCAAAGTCTGAAGTATATATTCACCCAACCGGATTTGAATCTCAGGCAAAGACGTTGGGTCGAGTTGATCACAGATTTCGACTTAGGGATAACTTACGCCCCAGGAAAACCCAACGTCATGGCTGATGCACTAAGTCGTAAATCTTATTGTAACAATCTGATGTTACAACAAAGTCAACCACTTCTCCACGAGGAATTTCGGAAGCTTAACCTTCACATCGTTCCTCAAGGATTCCTTTCCACCTTGGTGGCGAAACCTACCCTTATGGATCATATCATAACCGCCCAGCGATATGACAAGGGGATATCTCGGATCAAGGAGAACATGGCTAGCGGAGTTGCTACATGTTTCTCCGTGAATGATAAAGGTGTCGTGTACTTCGGGAACCTGCTAGTGGTTCCCAAGGTACGGAACCTGAGGCGATTGATCCTTAAGGAAGCTCATGAATCTCCTCTCACCATTCATCCCGGTAGCACTAAAATGTATCAGGACCTACGCCAGAGGTTCTGGTGGACTAGGATGAAGAGAGACATTGCTCAATTTGTTGCTAATTGCGACGTCTGCCGTCGTGTTAAAGCAGAGCATCAACGGCCTGCTGGCACCCTTCAACCTCTAGCTATTCCTGAATGGAAATGGGATAAAATTGGTATGGACTTCATCACCGGTTTTCCCAGGACCAAGAGAGGGAATAATGCTATCTTCGTCGTTGTCGATCGTCTTTCCAAAGTGGCCCATTTCTTGCCTGTTCGCGAGAGTATTACCGCTAGCCAGCTAGCAGACTTGTATATCTCCCAAATAGTGTCCCTCTATGGTGTCCCACTCGAAATCAACTCAGATCGAGGAAGTCTCTTCACCTCTCGATTTTGGGAAAGTTTCCAAAATGCTATGGGAACCCGCCTTTCCTTTAGCACCGCCTTTCACCCTCAATCAAGTGGTCAAGTAGAACGCGTCAACCAGATTCTAGAATACATGCTTCGAGCTTCTGTTATCTCATTCGAAATGGATTGGGAGAAATGCCTTCCATTTGCCGAATTTGCTTATAACAACAACTATCAATCTAGTTTGGGTAAAGCCCCTTTTGAAGTTCTCTATGGACAAAGGTGTCGAACACCCCTTAACTGGTCAGAAACCGGGGAAAGACAATTCTTTGGCCCGGATATGATCCAGGAAGCAGAAGAGCAAGTTTGCATCGTTCGTGAAAAGTTGAAAACAGCCTAATCTAGTCAAAAGAGTCAATATGACCGAAAACACAAGGCTATGACTTTTGAGGTTGACGAGAAGGCTTACCTTCGGGTTACTCCTCTGAAGGGAACCCATCGTTTTGGTATCAAAGGCAAATTGGCTCCTCGCTACATTGGACCCTTTCGCATTCTTGCCAAACGAGGAGAAGTTGCCTACCAATTGGAACTACCTCCGCATCTCTCCAGAGTCCACGATGTCTTCCACATTTCTCAACTCAAGCATTGCTTCTCGGATCCTATCCGTGGAGTGGACCACGAAACGCTTGATCTTCAAGACAATCTCACGTATCGAGAGTACCCTGTTCGTATCCTCGATCAAGCCGAGCGTATTACTCGACGTCATAATATCTAGTTTCTCAAGGTTCAATGGTGGCACCATTCTGAGAAAGAAGCAACCTGGGAAAGGAAGGGCCGTCTTCGACTCGAGTATCCCGCCTTCTTTCTGGAGGAACCTAAATCTCGGGATGAGATTTTTTTTGAGTGGGGGTGAGTTGTCACACCCTAGCTAGCTCATGCATTAGAGTGTTGCATCATGTTTATTTCATTCATCAGAAACTTGAAATGGAGATGACAAAACCCCCAGCCCCCTCTGAAACCAACTAGGGTTTACTAAAAATAATTTCAATGAACCTAAAATGCGCTTCTAAAATGTCCATCATTTTTGTCTTGGTTCAAAACCTCTCACAAAAGTGGTGCACAATTTTCTAGGTCATCCTAAGGTCTCTGAATTAAATCATAAGTATTTGAACTTGGACATTTAAATTCTATAAAATATTTTAAATGTCCAAATAATCCTAAACTAAAATGTTCCATGTTGGTTATATACTAAACAGTGAGCATGAGCAGTTTGGTGATTTTTGAAAGTGCCTAGGTATTTTTAGAAAAGCCACATAGTTATAGAAGAAATAGAAAAAAGAAATAAAGAGAGAGAGAGAGAGAGAGAGAGAGAGAGAGAGAGAAAACTTACCTGGCAGCCCAACACCAGGCCCACCTAGCCGGCCCAGCCCAGCAGCCGCTCCAGCGAGCTGCTTGACTTGGCCAGGCAGGCAGGCAGGTGCTCGATGCCGGCACCAGCGCGCGCCACACAGCTGCCCGCCGCCCTGCTTCCTCCCCTCGCCGCTTTGCTGGCCTGGACGACCTCGACGTCGCACCCCGACCCCCCTGGACACATCCATTCTTCCCCTGCCTCTCTCCCTCGCTCCCCTCCGCCATGGCCGACGCTGCTGCCGCCGTCCCGCCGCCGTAACCGCGCCCAACGTCGTCCACGCGCCGCTCCACCGTGTCCAGAAGATCCGCCACTCCCTCCTCGACCGTCCCACCGAGCCATGATGACCCACAAGTATAGGGGATCTATCATAGTCCTTTCGATAAGTAAGAGTGTAGAACCCAACGAGGAGCAGAAGGAAATGATAAGCGGTTTTCAGTAAGGTTTTCTCTGCAAGCACTGAAATAGTAGGTGATTGATAGTTTTGTGATAAGATAAATAGTAACAAGCAAAAAGTAAATAAAGTGCAACAAGGTGGCCCAATCCTTTATGTAGCAAAGGATAAGCCCGGACAAATTCTAATAATGAAGAAGGAGCTCCCGAGGACACATTGGGAATTATCGTCAAGCTAGTTTTCATCACGTTCATAAGATTCGTGTTCGGTACTTTGATAATTTGATATGTGGGTGGACCGGTACTTGGGTACTGCCCTAACTTAGACAAGCATCCCACTTATGATTAACCCCTATTGCAAGCGTCCGCAACTACAAAAAGGAGTATTAAGGTAAACCTAACCACAACATTAAACATATGGGTCCATATCAACCCCTAACGAAGCAACACATAAACTAGGGTTTAAGCTTCTGTCACTCTAGCAACCCATCATCTACTTATTACTTCCCCATGCCTTCCTCTATGCCCAAATAATGGTGAAGTGTCATGTAGTCGACGTTCACATAACACCACTAGAGGAAAAGACAACATACATCTCATCAAAATATTGAACGAATACCAGATTTACATGACTACTAATAGCAAGACTTCACCCATGTCCTCAGGAACAAATATCACTACTCACAAAGCATATTCATGTTCATAATCAGAGGGGTAATAATATGCATAAAGGATCTGAACATATGATCTTCCACCAAGTAAACCAAATAGCATCAACTACAAGGAGTAATCAACACTACTAGCAACCCAAAGGTACCAATTTGTGGTTTTGATACAAGATTGGATACAAGAGATGAACTAGGGTTTTGAGAGGAGATGGTGCTGGTGAAGATGTTGATGGAGATTGACCCCCTCCTGATGAGAGGATCGTTGGTGATGATTTCCCCCTCCCGGAGGGAAGTGTTCCCGACAGAACAGTTCCGCCAGAGCCCTAGATTGATTCCGCCAAGGTTCCGCCTTGTGGCGGCGGAGTTTCGTCCCGTAAGCTTGCCCATGGTTTTTTCCAGGGTAAAAGTGATGATATAGCAGAAGATGGACGCCGGAGGCCCACCAGGGGGCCCAGGAGATAGGAGGCCGCGCCCTATAGGGGGGGGCGCCCCCTGTCTCCTGGACAGGGTGTGGGCCCCTTGGCCTATTTCTTTCGCTCATAAATTCTTAATAAATCCAAAAAGTTGTTTCGTGGAGTTTCAGGACTTTTGAAGTTGTGCAGAATAGGTTTCCAACGTTTGCTCCTTTTCCAGCCAGAATTCCAGCCCGACATTCCCCCTCTTCATGATAAACCTTGTAAAATAAGAGAGAATAGCCATAAGTATTGAGATATAACGTGTAATAACAGCCCATAATGCAATGAATATTGATATAAAAGCATGATGCAAAATGGACGTATCAACTCCCCCAAGCTTAGACCTCGCTTGTCCTCAAGCGAAAGCCGAAATCGAAAAATATGTCCACATGTTTAGAGATAGAGGTGTCGATAAAAATAAAATACGTACATGATGGCATCATGATCATTCTAATAACAACAACATATATAGATTTTGTCATATGATTTCCTATACTCAAGTAATAAGCAATTCACAATGTCAAGTATGGTTCAAAAACTTCATTGGGAACTAACAAACTGTAATCTCAGTCATTGAAGCAATTGCAATTTATCATAACATCAGAAAGAGTCAATAATAGAGTTTTTCAACAAGCTCACATACTCAACTATCTCGGAGTCTCCCATAATTGTTAACACTCACACAATACTTGTGGTTATAGAGTTTTAGCCGGACACTGAGAAAGATAGGGGCTTCTTGTGTTGCCTCCCAACGTATTCACCTTTAGGTGATGTCAACAATAATAGCCTATGCCAACTTACATCCAATTGGATATATGTATCATGATCTTTCAAACACTAGGAGCTTGCCAAAGGATAAAATGAAAAAGGGAAAGGTGAGGATCACCTTGAATCAAGCATAAAGTAAAACACAAAGTAAAAGATAGGCCCTTCGCAGAGGGAAGCAGAGGTTGTCATGCGCTTTTAGGGTTGGATACACAAAATCTTAATGCAAAAGAACGTCACCTTATATTGCCCCTTGTATGTGGACCCTTATTATGCAATCCGTCGCTTTTATTACTTCCACTACAAGTTTGTACAAAGCTTATTTTCTCTGCACTAATAAATCATGCATATTTAGAGCAATTTTTATTGCTTGCACCGATGACAACTTACTTGAGGATCTTACTCAATCTATAGGTAGGTATGGTGGACTCTCATGGCAAAACTGGGTTTTAAGGATATTTGGAAGCACAAGTAGTATTTCTACTTGGTGCAAGGAATTTGGCTAGCATGAGGGGGAAAGGCAAGATCAACATGTTTGGAAGGTCAATGACAATATACTTTAACTGAGATGTCGGAAAACATAAACCATTACGTTGTCTTCCTTGTCCAACGTCAACTCTTTTAGCATGTCATACCTAATGAGTGCTCCCAATTATAGAAAATGTCCAAGATAATATATTCATATGTGAACCCCTCTTTCCTTATCACTTCCTATTAATTGCAACGATGACCAACACTACGTTCATCAACTCTCAACAATTTTTATGCCTCATACTTTCTATGTGTGAAGTTATCACTATCCATAAGATCAATATGAACTCTTTTATTCTTTCTACTTTCCCAAGATCATAGGAACAAAGAAAAGCCCTTGACTCAACACTAATCTTTATTATAGATAGCACACAGACTCGATTACATAAAGAGATCACAATGCAAAACTCGAAACTACTTGATATCAAAAACTTCAAACTACTAGATCAAGATACTACTAAGAGGATCAAACTAAATAAAGCGGTAAATATAGGAGTGTGATGGTGATACGATACCGGGGCACCTCCCCCAAGCTTGGCAGTTGCCAAGGGGAGTGCCCATACCCATGCGATTATTTCCTCGGAGGTGATAGAGGTGGCGATGATGATGGTGGATGTCGGTGTCAAAACCGGCGGATCTCGGGTAGGGGGTCCCAAACTGTGCGTCTAGGCGGATGGTAATAGGAGACAAGGGACACGATGTTTTTACCCAGGTTCGGGCCCTCTCGATGGAGGTAAAACCCTACTCCTGCTTGATTAATATTGATGATATGGGTAGTACAAGAGTAGATCTACCACGAGATCAGAGAGGCTAAACCCTAGAAGCTAGCCTATGGTATGATTGTTGTTTGTCCTACGGACTAAAACCCTTCGGTTTATATAGGCACCAAAGAGGGTTAGGGTTACACAGAGTCGGTTACAATGGTAGGAGATCTACATATCCGTATCGCCAAGCTTGCCTTCCACGCCAAGGAAAGTCCCATCCGGACACGAGACGAAGTCTTCAATCTTGTATCTTCATAGTCCAGGAGTCCGGCCAAAGGTGATAGTTCGGCTATCCGGACACCCCCTAATCCAGGACTCCCTCAGTAGCCCCTGAACCAGGCTTCAATGACGATGAGTCCGGCGCGCATATTGTCTTCGGCATTGCAAGGCGGGTTCCTCCTCCGAATACTTCATAGAAGATTTTGAACACAAGGATAGTTTCCGGCTCTGCAAAATAAGTTCCACATACCACCATAGAGAGAATAATATTTACACAAATTCAATCTGCTGACATATTCCGTGGCGTGGCGTCACACCATGGCCAAGCCTTTATTCAAATCGTTTTTACTGTCCCACCTCAGTGTGTTTAGCGAGGCGGTTTCCTTGGCATGTCTTGTCAAAGCAGAGATCGTGTCCCCTTATTCCGGGATTCTCATAAATACGGGCATGGGTAAGCCAACCGTGCCATTGCTTACGGCGCTTAGGAGATAAGCGAGTTTTACCAGGCTGGTGCGGACGCATAGCTTCGTCCGCCTATATAAGGGGATAAGGATCCACCTTTTTACCTACGCCTTCTTCCTCCTTTGCTCATCCATTTCCGCGCACTCGAGCTCCAGCGCCCAAGTCCGCACATCCCACCTCAACCTTCTCCAGCCATGTCCGGAGCGGGGGGCAAGTGGATGGTCTCCTCCGTCACGGAGGGGCACATCAAAAAGCTGAGGAAAGTCGGATATTTGCACAACGACATTGCGCACCGGCTTCCAGACAAGGGGCAGCTCTTCCCCAACCCCAGGCCCCATGAGAGGGTCGTGTTTCTACCCCACTTCCTCCGCGGACTAGGTTTTCCACTTCACCCATTTGTCCGAGGGCTCATGTTCTACTACGGCCTGGATTTCCACGATCTGGCCCCGAATTTCATCCTCAACATCTCGGCGTTTATCGTCGTGTGTGAGGCCTTCCTCCGCATGAAGCCCCACTTTGGCTTATGGCTGAAGACCTTCAATGTCAAGCCAAAGGTTGTGGGCGGCCGCCAAGCGGAGTGCGGAGGTGCCATGGTGGGCAAAATGGCCAACGTCCTATGGCTCGAGGGCTCCTTCGTGGAGACCATAAAGGGGTGGCAATCGGGGTGGTTCTAAATCACCGAGCCGCGCGACCCTAAATGGGCAGCGGCCCCCGAATTCCGATCTGGCTTCCCTACACGGCTCACCTCCTGGAAAGAGACGGGCTTGACGTGGGGTAATTCGGAAGAGCTGACCGGACTTCAAACCTGCGTCAAAATCCTGGTGAACAAGAAGCTCAAGCTTGTCAATGTAGTCCAGGTCATGCTCATCCGTCGGATCCTCCCGTGCCAACATCGGGCCTTCAGCTTGTGGTAGTTTGATCCGGCACAACACCAAACCTTGAGCAGGCTCTTTGACACTACATACGAAGATGCCTGGAAGGTGCTGTTTAAGGGCGCCGAGGCTCCCGCATCCGCTACCGAAGATCACGGATTCAGCTCGCAGCGTCAAGCCAGCGAGTAAGCTACTTTACCCTTTACGGGGCTCTTGTTTTCCATAGTTTGACTCTATGCGGGATCTAAACTCCCTTGCCTTTGACAGGATTGGCAGAAGACGTCCGGGCAGGTTAACTGTCCAGCTCCCTTGCCAGAAGACCCAGCGGACGCTCGATTGACGGGGCTGCTGGTTCCGGCACCTCACGTGGTGCCGGAGAAGAAGGCCAAGAAGAAGGCCACGGGAACTCGAAGGAGTTCCTGGAGCCAGGTGTTGTCAGACTCATCGTCCGATGACTCCGAGGTGGACTCCTCCCGTGAAGACGAGGAGGAGGAAAAAGAGGCCTCTCCCCCAGCGGGGGGAGAGAAGAAAAGGAAAGCCGCCCCAACTGGGGAGGCTGGAGGGTCCAAGAAGGGAAGGACCCTTCCTCCGGACTACTCCACCAATGCCGACGACGGCGAGGAGGAGTGGCCACCGAGGGCTAAGCCCCTGGCAAAATCGTAAGTGTCCGGATACCAGAATAACTCATGGCATTTCATTTGTCACATAGAATCTCCTAACGCCGAATATAACCCTGTAGCCCGCCCAAGGACGGGCTCGACGCTTCAACGAGCGGCTCCCTGGATTCGTCGGACGTGAATAGCACCTCACTTCCAGCTGCCTCCTCTCCTCGCGCTGCGGATGACGCCGAGGTGGGGTCCCAAAAGGGGCCTAGTCAGGAGGAGGTGGTCCAGGAGGCGCCGCAATGAAACCTCCCGGATTCCAGGTGAAAGGGGGATAAAACCCCAAAGGGTTCTAAGTCCGGCCCTGGGCCGGACTCCACACCGGAACCTTCGGTGGTTCCGGAGTCCGACAGGCGGCCCCTTCGTAAGAAGGGCAAGACTGCGACACCGGTGACCTCCGTCCAACCGGAGGCGCCGGATCATTTGCTGGAGGCGCTTAACGGCGCCTCCATCAACGAGGAGCACCGCGTTGTTATGAGTGTGGTAATCCAGAAAGTTTAGTCCGCCAAAAGCGGGCTGACTGAAGCCTGTGCCAGCCTTCTAACAGGCTTTGAGGTATGTATGTAAAACATGTGAAAATGTTACCGCATAGACCGTAGCCCCTGATGCTCAGTTTGGTGTTCGGAAAGAAAAGCCGGACTGAGGATCTAAAAAGATATACGTAGGAGTCTAACATAAAAATGTCAATATGGTAATGCAGGCCGCGCTGCTGACCTCTGCCGCACTGACTGAGGAGGTCGATGCATTGAAGCAGAGCCTCGAGCGGTCCGAGAATGAGCTCGGCCTTGCCAAGAAGCAGCTCGAGGACAAGGAAGGTAGGTAGTACCTTATGTAAGTGTATATAAAAATACCTGGTTGCAAATAGTGACAGGACCAACGTGAATGTGACAGGGGCCACAACCGAGGTGGCGACCCTGAAGGAAGCATTGTCCAGGGCCGAAAATAATGCGGCCATGGAGCGCACCGAGCGAGAGAAACAAGAGGCGCGGGTGGCGGAGGTGCGGCAAGAGCTCAATGCTGTCGTGAAAAAACACGAGAGTTTAGAGCTTGACTCAAAGACGCGAGAGTCCGAGCTTGCCTCGGCACTTGAAAGTGCCAAATCTGCCAAGGCCGAAGCCCAAAAAGCCCTCTAGGAGATTGAGGCGATGAAAAAGATAGCGGTGGGTAAGGCATTCTTTATGGAAATCAAGCATGTGAAAGTGAATTACATGTTACTTACCCGAATCCGGAGCTCTCCAGGAGCATTCGCAGATCTGCCCCGTAGTGTGTCCGACGCTGCCGCATTCTATCGAGCCGAAGAAGGGAGCTCGACGGAGAAGGTGTTCTGGTCCCAGTATGCTGAGGCCGGACACCCGATGCCCTTGAGCGACCAGCTGAAGTAGCTGGTCGAGCTCCATAAGGTAGCCGAACAGGCCATGAAGGGCCTTATAGGCCGGCTGTGGCCTGGGGAGGTCCTGCCTGAGAGCTACTTCGGGCTGGTGAGGCGGCTGGCGGATGCCTGTCCCTGGCTTGAAGTCATCAAGTGCTCCGTCTGCATCGAAGGTGCCCGTAGGGCCCTTGCCCATGCTAAAGTGCACTGGGGCAAGATGGACGCTGAGAAGCTGGTGACGGAAAAACCACCGCCGGGCAAGGAGTATCGCAAGCCCGAGAGGTATTATGAGGGCGTCCTGAAGGGTGCCCGCCTTATAGCGGGTGAATGCTCCAAAGATGTAATTTTTGAGTAAACTCGCATTTGTTATCCTGTACGCTGAAAACTTGTTCATATGCGCTAAGCAACGCTTGTGAATTTAAAATATTACCTTCTGTGCGGCCGTTTATTAATTTTGAGAGATGGCGAGTCATCGGCTTCTACCCCCATGCCACGAGTGCTGGGGTGTTCGGGATAAACTTGAGCGCTCTTTTTCCCATTCTTGGGTCCTTCGAGGGAGGCGCTCAACGCAACGAACGAGGCAACCCGACTATAATGCTTGAACACTCTCACTTAGCCATAGAATTCTATAATTTTAAATTTCGGCGAAGCCCCTGGTATTCGGAAGACCGAGTTCGGGGCGCTGTCCATGCCTGGGCCGGACAAAGCCGACTCCTCGCTCTAAGCGGCATAAGTCTTTAGGGACTCGAAAACCTCTCGAACAGCGATTGGCTCTCGCCCTATCATGATGTCAGTTTTAGCTTTCTCCACTGAGGTGCTTAACCCAGCTCAACCGGGGCACAATCACAGTGGTTCTCCCAGCGCTACCTTAGCCGATATAACGGAACGTAAGATACCAAAACATGGGAGCCGGGCAAACCCAACTATTGACCCAAGACATGATTCAGAGTCGATGCATATAATGCTATAAGTTTGGGGTGCCGAACTTGTGAAAGTGTTCGGACTTATCACACAATATTTTGGGGTACTTAAGCCCCTGGTGTATTTGGCCGTACCAAAGTGTACGGGTGCAACATGTCATAAGTGAACATATATAGATAAAAAAAGGAATGCAATAATAAGCAGAAGCTATGTATTGTTTATTAAAAAAGCGCTGTGGTAAAAGCAGAACGATACAAATAGTGCGATAAGCAATGGACGAGACTATTTGACATGTCCCCCTCTAGGGGCGAGCTGCGGGATGATATGTGAAACAAGTATACTGCTCGTTATAGAGACCACCTGGACACTCGACGTAGCTTTCTGCTTCACTGGCTGTTGCATCGTGCGTTCGGTGATTCTACTAACGGACAGGGCTTCTTGAGAAAGGAGTCCTGAAAGTAAGGAAAAAAAAGAATGACACAATCGGTAGCCCCTGGTGCGGTTGAGCCGCCTTCTGGGCCTGCCGTGGTCGTGCCCCTCCCCCTATGCCCATGGTATTTCCAGAGCGTAATTATGTACGCGTAATACTGGTTTCGCAATTTCGCGAGGGCTGGGGTTGGGGCCGCATTGCAACACGTGCTCGGGACGTGCCAGGCAATCTTGTTGTAGGTTACTCAGGGCGCGCTTGATGGTGTCCGGACGTTTAATAGTCGGACTCGAGAATCGCCTTGAGAGGCTGCTTTGTACTTCCGCTGCGAGGGCTGTCGTATGCTCCTCTGTTCGGAGAGAGCGTTCGGTGTTTCCATTGACTGTAATGACTCCTCGAGGGCCTGGCATCTTGAGCTTGAGGTATGCGTAGTGCGGCACCACATTGAACTTTGCAAATGCGGTTCGTCCGAGCAGTGCGTGATAGCCGCTGCGGAACGGGACTATGTCGAAGATTAACTCCTCGCTTCGGAAGTTATCCGGGGATCCGAAGACCACTTCAAGTGTAACTGAGCCTGTACAGTTGGCCTCTACACCTGGTATGACGCCTTTAAAGGTCGTCTTTGTGGGTTTAATCCTTGAGGGGTCTATGCCCATTTTGTGCACTATATCCTGATAAAGCAGGTTCAGGCTGCTGCCGCCGTCCATCAGGACTCTAGTGAGGTGAAATCCGTCAATGATTGGGTCTAGAACCAATGCGGCGAATCCTCCATGGAGGATGCTAGTGGGGTGGTCTCTTTGATCGAAAGTGATCGGACAGGAGGACCACGGATTGAACTTTGGGGCGACTGGCTCCATCGCATATACGTCCCTTAGTGCATGCTTCCGCTCCCTTTTGGGTATGTGGGTTGCGTATATCATGTTCACCGTCCGCACTTGTAGGGGGAAGCCCTTCTGTCCTCTATTGTTCGGTGGCCGGGGATCCTCCTCGTCGTTGCTATGCAGCCGCTTGTCATTGTTTTCGGCATTTAACTTGCCTGCCTGCTTGAACACCCAACAATCCCTGTTGGTGTGGTTGGCTGGTTTTTCCGGGGTGCCATGTATCTGGCACGAGCGATTGAGTATTCGGTCCAAATTGGACGGGCCCGGAGTATTTCTTTTGAATGGCTTTTTCCGCTGACCGGGTTTAGAGCCTCTGAATCCGGCATTGACTGCCGTATCTTCAGCATTATCGCCGTTAATGCGGTGCTTGTGCTTGTTGCGACGCGACCTGCCGTTGTTGTCCTTGGTATCCGAATTACCAGGGCTCTTGGTCATGTTGTTACTACGAGCTAGCCAGCTGTCCTCTCCCGCGCAAAAGCGGGTCATGAGTGTTGTGAGGGCTGCCATGGATTTCGGCTTTCCTTGTCCTAGGTGCCGGGCCAGCCACTCGTCGCGGATGTTATGTTTGAAGGCTGCAAGGGCCTCTGCATCCGGAGAGTCGACGATTTGATTTTTCTTGGTTAGGAACCGTGTCCAGAATTGTCTGGCCGATTCCTCTGGCTGCTGAATTATGTGGCTTAGGTCATCGGCGTCTGGTGGTCGCACATAGGTGCCCTGGAAGTTGTCGAGGAATGCGGCTTCCAGGTCTTCCCAACAACCAATTGACTCTACTGGCAAGCTGTTAAGCCAATGCCGAGCTGGTCCTTTAAGCTTGAGTGGGAGGTATTTGATGGCGTGTAGATCATCACCGCAGGCCATGTGGATATGAAGGAGATAGTCCTCGATCTATACCGCAGGATCTGTTGTGCCATCGTATGATTCGATGTTTACGGGTTAAAAACCCTCAGGGATTTGATGATCCATTACTTCATCCGTGAAGCATAGTGGGTGTGCGGCGCCCCTATACTGGGCTATATCGCGACGTAGCTCAAATGAGCTTTGTCTACTGTGTTCGGCTCGACCGGATTTGCTGTATCCGGCATGAAGGTTATCGTCACGTGTAGTGAGGCACCCACGCGATCCGTAGATCGATCTTGTTTGCCTTGCCTTGTCCTCCAATATATCTTGCAGGTCTGGCGCATTTCCCCGTGCCTTGGTACTTTGTGAGCCACGCCGGGGTGCGGCTTGAGTGGAGGGCCGAGAGGCCTCTCTGTTGCGGCCATGGGGTGGCCGGTCGGCCGCATCATGCGCTGGTGATGTAGGCTTGGGTGCTTCCTCCTCTAATCGGGGTAGCAGCCTGCGTTTTGGGTAGCTCTTGGAGGGGCGTTCGAGTTCATACTCTTCGGCCGTAAGGACTTAAGTCCATCTGTCAGCTAGCAAGTCTTGGTCAGCTCTAAGCTGTTGCTGCTTTGTCTTGAGGCTGCTTGCCATGGCCAAAAGCCTACGTTTGAAACGCTCCTGTTCGACGGGATCCTCAGGCACGACAAATTCTTCGTCGTCGAGGCTTACCTCGTCTTCGGAGGGAGGAATGTAATTATCGTCCTCTACCTCTCTGTCTGCCGCTCTCTCATGAGGGCTGGCTTCTCCATCCTCCTATGCTGAATCCTACTGGAGGGGGTTGTCTTCGGCACTTTCCGGGGTGTTATTGTCTCCTGTGCCGGAATCACCGCTTTTGCTGTGGTGGGATTTAGAGTGGCGCCGCTGACGCCGGCGCTTAGGCTGTTTCTTGGAGGGGTCATCCTCCGTTGTTCCATCGCCATTCCCATCTTTTGGGATGTCCACCATGTATATGTTGTATGATGAGGTGGCCTTCCAGTGCCCTATAGGCGCTGGTTCTTGGTTGTCTCCTGCATCGTCGTCCATACTGTCGATGTCTTCAGAGTCGAAGTCGAGCATGTCGGTTAAATCATCAACAGTGGCTACTAAGTGGGTGGTGGGTGGGCTTTGAATTTCTTCATTGTCCGCATCCCAACCTTCCTGACCATAATCCGGCCAAGGCTCTCCTGATAAAGAGAGAGACTTTAGCGAATTCAGGATGTCGCCAAAGGGCGAGTGCTGAAAGATGTCTGCGGTGGTGAACTCCATGATCGGCGCCCAATCGGATTTGATTGGCAGGGGCGCGAAAGGTTCAGAGTCCGGAGAGGAGTCCAACACCTTGGAGTCACAAGCTTCGCAAAGGACAGGGTTGGTGTTCGGCTCAATCACCGTAGAGATAGCAGCCCCCGAGGCGGTGTCCAGCCACCCGTCCTCGATCGGCGCAGTCGGCTCCGAGCTAAGGGTCGGAGTGGAAACTTGTGCGGCCTCCAGGGCACTGTCCGGCGGCAGAGCTAGATCATGCCCATCGTGACACTGCGGCGCGCTTGGCTGTGGCTTGAACCCGTCGAAGATCAAATCTCCGCGGACGTCAGTCGTATAGTTCAAACTTCCAAATCTGACCTGATGGCCAGGGGCGTAGCTTTCAATCTGCTCCAGATGGCCAAGCGAATTGGCCCGTAGTGCAAAGCCGCCGAATACAAAGATCTGTCCGGGGAGAAAAGTCTCACCCTAGACCGCATCGTTGTTGATGATTGGAGGAGCCATCGGGCCTAAAGATGACGACACAGAGGAACTCTCAATGAAAGCACCAATGTCGGTGTCAAAACCGGCGGATCTCGGGTAGGGGGTCCCGAACTGTGCGTCTAGGTGGATGGTAACAGGAGACAAGGGACACGATGTTTTTACCCAGGTTCGGGCCCTCTCGATGGAGGTAAAACCCTACTCCTGCTTGATTAATATTGATGATATGGGTAGTACAAGAGTAGATCTACCACGAGATCAGAGAGGCTAAACACTAGAAGCTAGCCTATGGTATGATTGTTGTTTGTCCTACAGACTAAAACCCTCTGGTTTATATAGGTGAGGGAGTTCCTAACTAGGGGGTGTCCGGATAGCCGAACTATCATCATCGGCCGGACTCCAAGACTATGAAGATACAAGATTGAAGACCTCGTCCCGTGTCCGGATGGGACTTTCCTTGGCGTGGAAGGCAAGCTTGGCGATACGGAAATGTAGATCTCCTACCTTTGTAACCGACTCTGTGTAACCCTAGCCCTCTCCGGTGTCTATATGAACCGGATGGCTGTAGTCCATAGGACGAACAACAATCATACCATAGGCTAGCTTCTAGGGTTTAGCCTCCTTGATCTCGTGGTAGATCCACTCTTGTAACACACATCATCAATATTAATCAAGCAGGACGTAGGGTTTTACCTCCATCAAGAGGAGCCGAACCTGGGTAAAACATCGTGTCCCTTATCTCTTGTTACCATCCGCCTAGACGCACAGTTCGGGACCCCCTACCCGATATCCGCCGGTTTTGACACCGACATTGGTGCTTTCATTGAGAGTTCCTCTGTGTCGTCACCGACAGGCTCGATGGCTTCTTCAATCATCATCAACGACGCAGTCCAGGGTGAGACCTTCCTCCCTAGACAAATCTTCTTATTCGGCGGATTTGCACTGCGGGCCAATTCGCTTGGCCAACTGGAGCAGATCGAAAGCTACGCCCCTGGCCGCCAGGTCAGATTTGGAAGTTTGAACTTCACGGATGACATCCGCGGGGACTTGATCCTCGATGGATTCGAGCCATAGCCGAGTGTGCCGCACTGTCACGGCGAGCATGATTTAGCTCTGCAGCCGGACAGTACCCTGGAGGCCGCACTCAAAATCGCTCCGATCTTCAATTCGGAGCCAGCTGCGCAGATCGAGGACGGATGCCTAGACACCGCCTCGGGGGCTGCAACCTCTACGGCGATAGAGCCGAACACTGACTTTGTCCCTCATAAAGCTCGTGACTCCGAGGTGCCGGACTCCTCGCCGGACTCCGAACCTCCCGCGCCCTTCCCGATCGAATCCGATTGGGCACCGATCATAGAGTTCACCGCTGCGGACATCTTTCAACACTCACCTTTCAGTGACATCTTGAGTTCGCTAAAGTATCTCTCGTTATCAGGAGAGCCCTGGCCGGACTGCGGTCAGGACGGTTGGGACGCGGACGACGAAGAAATTCAAAGCCCACCCACCACCCACTTGGTAGCCGCTGTCGACGATCTAACCGACATGCTAGACTAGGACTCCGAAGACATCGACGGTATGGACGACGATGCCGGAGATGACCAAGAACCAGCGCCTACTGGGCACTGGATAGCCACCTCATCATATGACATATACATGGTGGATATCCCAAAAGATGGGAATGGCGAAGGAACATAGGAGGATGACCCCTCCAAAAAGCAGCCCAAGCGCCGGCGTCAGCGACGCCGCTCTAAATCCCGCCACAGCAAGAATGAAGACTCTGGCACTGGAGATAACAATACACCGGACAGTGCCGAAGACAACCCACTCCAGCAAGATCAAGCGCAGGAGGACAAAGAGGCCAGCCCTCACGAGAGAGCGGCAGAAGAAGAGGTAGAGGATTATATGCCTTCCTCCGGAGACGAAGCGAGCCTCGACGATGACGAATTCTTCGTGCCTGAGGATCCCGTCGAACAAGAGCATTTTAAACACAGGCTTATGGCCACGGCGAATAGCCTCAAGAAAAAGCAGCAACAACTTAGAGCTGATCAAGATTTGCTAGCCGACAGATGCACCGAAGTCCTCACGGCCGAAGAGCATGAGCTCGAACGCCCCTCCAAAAGCTACCCTAAACACAAGCTGCTCCCCCGATTAGAGGAGGAGGCGTATGAACCCGCATCACCAGGAGACAATACGGCTGACCGACCACCCCGTGGTCGCGATAGAGAGGCCTCTAGGCCCTTCAATAGACCCGTACCCCGGCATCGCTCGAAAAGCACACGGCCATAGGGGAACGCTCCGGACTTGCGTGATATATTGGAGGATAAGGCAAGACAATCAAGATTGATCTATGGATCGCGTGGGCGCCCCACGATACGTGACGACAACCGTCGCGCCGGACACAGTAAGTCCGGCCGGGCCGAACAAAATAGACCAAGCTCCCTTGAGCTCCGTCGCGATAGCGCCCAGTACAGAGGCGCCGCACACCCACTATGCTTCACAGATGAAGTAATGGATCATCAAATCCCCGAAGGGTTCAAACCCGTCTGAGGGAGTTCCGGACTAGGGGGTGTCCGGATAGCCAAACTATCATCATCGGCCGGACTCCAAGACTATGACGATACAATATTGAAGACTTTGTCACGTGTCCGCATGGGACTTTCCTTGGCGTGGAAGGCAAGCTTGGCGATACGGATATGTAGATCTCCTACCTTTGTAACCGACTCTGTGTAACCCTAGCCCTCTCTGGTGTCTATATAAACCGGATGGCCTTAGTCCATAGGACGAACAACAATCATACCATAGGCTAGCTTCTAGGGTTTAGCCTCCTTGATCTCGTGGTAGATCTACTCTTGTAACCCACATCATCAATATTAATCAAGCAGGATGTAGGGTTTTACCTCCATCAAGAGGGCCCGAACCTGGGTAAAAACATCGTGTCCCTCGTCTCCTGTTACCATCCGCCTAGACGCACAGTTCGGGACCCCCTACCCGAGATCCGCCGGTTTTGACACCGACATTGGTGCTTTCATTGAGAGTTCCTCTGTGTTGTCACCGATAGGCTCGATGGCTTCTTCGATCATCAACGACGATGCAGTCTAGGGTGAGACCTTCCTCCCCGGACAGATCTTCGTATTCGGCGGCTTCGCACTGCGGGCCAATTCGCTTGGCCAGCTGGAGCAGATCGAAGGCTACACCCCTGGCCATCAGGTCAGATTTGGAAGTTTGAACTTCACGGCTGACATCCGCGGGGACTTGATCCTCGACGGATTCGAGCCAGAGCCGAGCGTGCCATACTGTCACGATGGGCATGATTTAGCTCTGCAGCCGGACAGTACCCTGGAGGCCGCACTCGAACCCGCTCCGATCTTCGACTCGGAGCCGGCTGCGCAGACCAAGGATGGATGGCTAGACACCACCTCGGGGGCTGCAACCTCTACAACGACAGAGCCGAACACCGATCTTGTTCCCCATGAAGCTCGTGACTCCGAGGTGCCGGACTCCGGACCTCCCGCGCCCCGTCCAGTCGAATCCAATTGGGCACCGATCATGGAGTTCACTGCGGCGGACATCTTTCAACACTCACCTTTTGGCGACATCTTGAGTTCGCTAAAGTACCTCTCGTTATCAGGAGAGGCCTGGCCGGACTACGGCCAGGACGGTTGGGATGCAGACGACAAAGAAATTCAGAGCCTACCCACCACCCACTTGGTAGCCACTGTCGACGATCTAACCGACATGCTAGATTACGACTCTGAGGACATCGATGGTATGGACGACGATGCCGGAGACGACCAAGAACCAGCGCCCACCGGGCACTGGAAAGCCACCTCTTCATACGACATATACATGGTGGATATCCCAATGGATGGGAACGGCGAAGGAATAGCGGAGGATGACCCCTCCAAGAAACAGCCCAAGCACCGGCGTCAGCGGCGCCGCTCTAAATCCCGTCATAGCAAGAATGAGGATTCCGGCACCGGAGACAATAATACACCGGATAGCGCCGAAGACAACCCACTCCAGGAAGATCCAGCACAGGAGGAGGGGGACGCCAGCCCTCATGAGAGAGCGGCCGAAGTAGAGGTAGAGGACTATATGCCTCCCTCCGGAGACGAGGCAAGCCTCGACGACGACGAATTCGTCGTGCCTGAGGATCCCGTCGAACAGGAGCGTTTCAAACGCAGGCTTATGGCCACGGCAAACAGCCTCAAGAAAAAGCAGCAGCAGCTTAGAGCTGATCAAGATCTGCTAGTCGACAGATGGACTGAAGTCCTCGCAGCCGAAGAGCATGAACTCGAACGCCCCTCCAAAACCTACCCCAAACGCAAGATGCTCCCCCGATGAGAGGTGGAGGCATATGATCTGTCACACCCTAGCTAGTCATGCATTAGAGTGTTGCATCATGTTTACTTTTTCATCAGAAACTTGAAATGGGGATGACAGAACCCCCAGTCCCCTCTGAAAACCAACTAGGGTTTACTAAAATAATTTTCAATGAACCTGAAATGCCCTTCTAAAATGCCCATCATTTTTGCCTTGGTTCAGAACCTCTGCCAAAAATGGTGCACACTTTTCTAGGCCATCCTAGGGTTCTTGAATTAAATCATAACTATTTGAATTTGGGCATTTAAAATAATATAAAATATTTAAATGCTCAAATATCTCCAAACTAAAATGTTTCATGTTGGAAATAATCCAACTATGGACCAGGAGTAGTTTGGTGAATTTTGGAGTTGCCTAGGTATTTTATTTAATTCAACAAAGTTGCAGTTATATTAAATAAAACAGAAAACAGAAAAAAACTAAAAGGGAGAAGCTTACCTGGGCTCCTCCCTGTTCAGCCCAGCCAACTGGCCGGCCCAGCCAGCAGCCGGCCCAGCCCACCTCCCTCCTCTGTCGTCTTCGTCCCGACAGAGGGAGGGGAGTGTGGCCGGCGCGCGCGCACGGCCACCGCGCCACGCCACCTGCTCGCCTGCTTGCCTGCCCTCCCCTCCTCGCTCGACGCCCTGGACGACGCCACGCCTCTTCCCCCTGCCCCTCTCACTCTCCCCCGTTTCTCCCTCGCTCTCTCTCGCTCTCGGCCGAAGCACACCGTCGCCGCCGTTCGCCTTAGCCACTGCCTCCGGCCACCCCTCGCTCCCCCGAGTAGCTCAGAAGCTCCGCCTCGACTCCCTCTTCCTCCCCACCGCTCCACGAGTCCCCGGAAGCCCTGCATCACCGCCACATCGCCGTTCCCCTCTTCGGGCTCCGACCACCGTCGCCGACGAATTCGCCGTCTCCAGCGCGTCCCCGAGCCCGCTTCGACGCCCACTGCAACCGCGGTGAGCTACGCCACCGTTTCCCCCTCTTCTCCCCCTCGTTCCCTCATCGTAGCTGCATCCCCACCACGGCCGAACCTCCGCCGTCGCCGAGCTCGCCGTCGACGCAGCTCCGGTGACCATTTGGTCACCCCGGCGAGTCCAACACGTTCGCAAGAACCCGTAGAGCATCCCTAGCGCCTCACTTTGCTCGACTTCGAGCTCCAGCACCAATCCCGCGCACGACCGAACCCCGGCGGCCGCAGCCGAGCTCACCGCCGTCAACTCCGGCCACCCTGACCCCAACGGACTCCGCCAAGAGCCGCGGGTCGTCCTCAGCTTCACTCCGGTGGTCGCCACGTTCCATTTGGTGGCCGAAACGACCAAAACCACTATCGCCGCCGCACTGTTGGTCGCCGCCGGCCAGAACTCCGGCGAGCTGACGTGGCCTAGTTAATTAGCCACTAATCCACCACCTACTGACGCTGACAAGTGGGCCCCAGGGGTTAGTCAAAGCTAACCAGCCCGGGGTCAACGCGGGATTAGCCCCTGTGACACTGACGTGTGGACCCCACACGTCAGGTTTGACCCGAGCCAGCCCTGTTAACCTGCTGATGTCACTGTGATGTCAGGCTGACGCAGTAAATGATATTTCTGGATTTAATTTAAATCAGGAAATTCCAGAATATTATTTAAACTTCAAAAATTCATAACTTTTATTCTGTAACTCCAAATTGGACAAATAATATATGAAAAATGATCAGAAAAATCCAATCTATCCATCTGTACTATTTTCATGCATGATCAAACAAGTTAACTTGATGTTTCAATCAGAACAAGAAAAGGCACTTTAAAAGGCCATATTTGAATTTGAAATTTGAATCTTTGATTCAAATTTGCTCAAACCCTTCTGGTTTTAGTTGCATTAGCCCAACACACTCATATTGCCATGTTTCGTGCATGCATCATATTGTTGCACATTGTTTGGTGATGCCTGTGTATCGTTATCCTTTGCGACAGGATCTGTCCCCAAGGAGTACCGTGATTACCCTAACGAGGAATCGTATCCGTGCAACGAACCATCAGGCAAGCAACCAACCATTTGATCATATCGATACAATCCTATGTTCTCACTCCTGCTCTCTTTTACTGCATTAAGACAACGCGATTCAAACTGCTGTGTGCTACGGTAGTTGAACCCATTTCCTCTGCATGACCTGTCATTGCCACAGTAACTAGATGAAACCCACTAGCATGTGTAGGAGTTGATTGAGCCATATGTATGTGTTGTTCCTACCTTGCTATGCCTGCTATGCTTAGAGTTGCGTCAGGTCTGGTTCATCTGGGTGATGGGCTAGAGTGAAATGGTTATGTCAGTAATGGGAGTGGTGTGGTGAACACGATTTGGTAAAGGTATCGATGAGAGGCCATGTAGGAGTACATGGTGGGTTGTTTCATTGAAGCCGACCTTAAGCACTGAGATCTGTATGTGTGATTTAAGAATCAGCTACTACCATGCATTGGGCCCGAAACCAATGGACCCTCTCGACTTCTTATTCACCCTAGTTCTCCGTCCAGGAGTTGCAAGTAGTTTCTGGTGTTTGTAGCCTACTGGAGGCCGTGGACAGCGCTGACCGTAGGGGTGGGCTGTGATGCGGTAGGTACGTGGCCGGGTGTACCGAATACCCGTTAGGTATCTCGGGAACCCTGTTCACATCGTTCGGGGCCGTATGGGAAACCTCGGCCGGACTCCCTGCAGATGGAACCTGAATAGGCGATAAACCTGGACTGGAGGCTTAGGTGATTAGGTAGGTCGTGGCCGACACCCACGTTGGGCTTCCGCTTGAAGGTTGCCGAGTACATGTCGTGTAAACGACGGTAAGTGGTGAGAGCGTGTATGAAGAAGTACACCCCTGCAGGGTTAACATGATCTATTCGAATAGCCGCGTCCGCGGTAAAGGACTACTTGGTTGCCGATACAGTTCATAGACAAGTAAATGGAAACTACTAAAAGCCTCAAGATAAGTGTGAGTGCCGAGGATGGCCCTTCCGTAGGAAGACGGAGGTGGATCCTCGGTAGTGTATTGAAGTGGTGAGTAGTGGACTCGTGTGCGCAAAACCATTTCAAGTTGGAGTATCGTAGGATAGTCTAGCCAAGAGTCAAAGCTGGCTTGCTGCAATAACCCCACCAACCCTTCTTGATAATATGCATGTATGTAGGATCTGATGTAAGTCTTGCTGAGTACCTTTGTACTCATGTTGCTATAATCTACATTTTTACAGAAGACGCTGCAACCCCTTCTGATGGGTTCTATGTAGACGTTGACATCAACGAGTAGGCTAAAGACCCAGGTGGTGACCCTGAGCTTGTGAAGGACCATGTAGTATAGCTAGGCTTTCCAAGCCTCTTTTATTTTACTAGTTGTCTATACTCAGACAAGTTACTTCCGCTGCTGGTTTGTATGACTGTATGACTTGTATGTTGGGTCGTGAGACCCGTACCTTTGTGTATGTTATGTATGGCTCCCTGAGCCTTAAATAAAGTACTTGTGTCGTAGAGTCATGTTGTGATGCTTCGTTGTATTTGCACATATCGAGCATGTTGTGTGTATGATTGAAATGCTTGGTATGTGTGGGATCTGACTATCTAGTTGTTTATCTTTAGTAGCCTCTCTTACCGGGAAATGTCTCCTAGTGTTACCGCTGAGCCATGGTAGCTTGCTACTGCTCTGGAACACTTAGGCTGGCCGGCATGTGTCCTTCTTCGTTCCTGTGTCTGTCCCTTCGGGGAAATGTCACGCTTTGAGTACCGGAGTCCTGTTAGCCCGCTACAGCCCGGTTTACCGGAGTCCTGCTAGCCCAGTGCTACAGCCCGGACCCACTTGCTGATGACCGACACGTTCGAAGCTGGGTCATGGATGCCTGTCCCTGTAAGTCTGTGCCACTTTGGGTTTACGACTAGTCATGTCAGCCCGGGCTCTTTATCATATGGATGCTAGCGACACTATCATATACGTGAGCCAAAAGGCGCAAACGGTCCCGGGCAAGGGTAAGGCGACACCCGTGGGAATACCGTGCGTGAGGCCGCAAAGTGATATGAAGTGTTACCGGCTAGATCGATGTGACATCGAGTCGGGGTCCTGACAGCGTTGGCATCAGAGCCGGACTGCCTGTAGGTTCTCCAAGCCAAACTGGTCGATGTTGAGTCTAGAAATTCTTTAGTTATATGTAGGGGAATTGTTTGTGGGTTGGAACGTAAGGCTCTTTTTACTCCTTTATCTTATGACATTCTGATCTGAGTCAGTCCATTCTTCCACCGGGGGTTAAGGAATTAGGATCTGTTCTCTCTATCAGGATCACGTGTTACTGATCAGTAGTACCTTATAAGTTTGATGGTTACAAGCCTAGTCCAGTTCTACTACCACATTATGTTGTAAGAATGGTTTCAAGACTTGATATGATGATGTTGAGTGTGTACGAAATCCTTTGTCAAATGTCTCAATATCCTTTTTGAGCATTTACAGCTGTTATGCTGCCGAAATTTTGCTAGAAATTCTAATGCCTTTGCATTATAACTGTGCTTTCAGATGGCCACTCGCGACCTCAATCAAGTGGTTCGCCTGACTCGATGCCTAGATGTACCCGGCCATACTGCTAAGTTGGTCAGGGTAATGACTGAGGCTGGATACCGCTGGTATCCTGAGTACACGGTCGAAGAGCAATTCCGAGACTTTAATCAAAGCCAGTATCTCTGCACTGTTAGGATATTTCCATCTTATCCTGGATCCACTGAGCCTCTTCACTGCTCCTATGGACTCGGGGTTACTATTGAGATGGCTGTGCAGGATGCCGCCTACTCTATGATGACCATTATGCGAGTCAGATCTGGTCTATTTCGGGACTCTGACTTCCGGTATATGCCAGGATCACTCCCGGGAGCACAAGGATATTTCCAGGCTATCTATGCTGACTCCACCCAGGAGGATTCACGGACTCGCACCACTGCTGAGATGCTCGAGGATAAGGACCGTGAAAATCGGGCCTTAAGGTTAGAGCTCTTTAATACCCGTGCTGACCACTGGGCCACTCTGACTCGGTTCGCACCGGCGGTGCAAGCTGGATATTCAGATATGCGCGATCTCTATCCTGTGAGATCTGCTCTGCCAGACGTGATGGTTTGGCGTGATGTAGGAGGCATCACCCCACCTCGCGGTCCCCGCAGGCCACCGTTTGCTGGTCCAAGACCTCATCCTAGCCCCTATGGTCCACAAGCTCCGCGAGACCGTCTGTTTCCGGATGATCATGTTGAACTTCCGGGCTATGGAGGTGACTTCTACGAGGACTACTACGGATCGGTCTGAGTTAGTAGTAGTATCACCAGTTCGCACTAGCTGTGTCGTCTATCGTCCTGCGTGACTCGTGGGATATGACCTAGTTTGTACTCTTCCGGAGTTGTAGAAAAATAATGTATAGGAGTTTGGAATGCCTCCGATGAGATGTAATCCCTTTTCACCGTAATAGTACTTTGTTTGGTCTTGTACTAAACCTTGTATGGTGTGTATGACGATGGAATAAAAGAAGCAGTTTCTGTATCTACCATGTCATACGGATGATCATCTTGCATTCCGAGTTATTCCTTGCATTATGTATCCCATGTCGGAATTTTATCATTCTGACTAAATCATTGGCTTGTTTACCTAGGATGGTCAACACGCGCGCCAACCCTGCTTCTCAAGAGCAGGCCGAAGGCAGTGAAGCCAGGAATGAAAATCTGCCTCATCCTCCTTCACTAGCCGAGGTGATGATGGAAGCTGAGAGAAACAAGCGGGAGACAAACCGTTTGTTGGAGCGTATTGAACAGAATACAGCACACCATCAGAGGGTTAACGTGGTGTCACTCAGCGATTTTATCAAATTGCATCCACCCACGTTCCACCACTCCGTCGAGCCTCTCGACGCTGATGACTGGCTTCGCAGTATCTCTCACAAACTGCGTTCCGCGCTGGTAGCGGAGGCTGACAAGGTCACCTTTGCCGCATATCATCTTGAAGGCCCCGCCAGTCTATGGTGGGAGAATTATGGAGCTATGTGCCCAGCGGGCCATGTCACAACTTGGGCTGAATTCAGTGAGGCTTTCCGTGAACATCACATTCCGGAGGGTCTCATGGACCGTAAGCGTGAAGAATTTTGCAATTTCACCCAAGGCCGACTTTCTGTGGATGTCTATAGCAGGGAGTTTGGTAATCTTGCACGATATGCAACCGAGGAAGTTTCTACTGACGCCAAGAAGCAAGCAAGGTTCCGTAAGGGCCTTAGTCCTGAGCTTCGCCGCGACCTCCGCCTGCATGAGTGCACATCTTTTTCGAAACTTGTCAACAAAGCCATCAGTGCTGAAACTGGTCAGACTGACTATGACGCAACACGCAAGCATGGACGTGACATGGGTTCCTCATCCGGTGCTGGTCCTCAGAAGCGCCGCGTGTGGGTACCCAACACCGCCCTGCCACCTAGGTTCACACCGAGGCCATCTTTCCAGGCGCCTCGCCCCGCTCAACAGTCTGCACCGGCCAAGCCCTATGGGGGTCCAATCAATAATGCTCCTCCACGTACCAGTTCCGTGACCTGTTTCAAGTGTGGGGAATCTGGTCACTATATGCGTGAGTGTCCCCAGAACAACCCCAATCAATCTGCTAAAGCTGTTGGCCGTGGCAAGCCGACAGGAAAAGTGTTTCATGCTAAACCGGTCACCGCTTCACGTGGCCATGTCAATTGTATCTCTGCCGAAGAAGCTCAAGAAGATCCCAACGTCGTTCTCGGTACGCTTCTTGTTAATTGCCACACGGCATCTGTTCTTTTCAATACAGGAGCCTCTCATTCTTTTATATCTGAAAGTTATGCTCGTTTGCATAACGTTGCATTCTGTGCCTTGCCGTCCACTATGGAAATCTCTACCCCTGGGTCTAGATGGCAGACCTCTAGGGTAAGTTATGGAAATGAAATCCAAGTCGACAGACTTGTTTTTCTCGCATCTTTGATAGCCCTTAAATCTTCAGACATTAATATCATTTTGGGTATGGACTGGATGTCAGCTCATCATGCCAAAATTGATTGCTTCTCTAGGACTGTTCAACTCACCCATCCTTCGGGAAAGATAGTCAACGTCTTGACCCGAATAGCCAAGCGGCAGTTATATTCTCTTAACGCCAGCCCTTTGCCAGACCTTGAGGACGTTCCGGTAGTCCGTGATTTTCCGGATGTCTTTCCAGAGGAATTGCCAAGGGTTCCACCTGACAGGGATGTTGAGTTCGTAATAGACCTCATTCCAGGAACCGTTCCGATTGCTAGAAGACCTTATAAGATGGCACCCCTAGAACTAGCCGAGCTTAAGAAGCAACTCGATGAATCCTTGAAAAAGGGTTTCATCCGCCCTAGTTCATCTCCGTGGGCTTGCCCCGTCCTATTCGTCAAGAAGAAGGATGGTACGGACCGGATGGTTGTAGATTACCGACCTGTCAATTTGGTCACAATCAAGAACAAATATCCACCTCCCAGGATCAACGATCTGTATGATCAGCTCGCTGGATCCTCAGTCTTCTCCAAGATGGATTTGAGGTTGGGCTACCATCAAATAAAAATCAGAAACGGGGACATTCCTAAAACGGCCTTTGTTACTCGTTACGGCCAATACGAGTACACCGTCATGTCCTTCGGTTTAACCAACGCTCCAGCCACCTTTTCTTGGTTAATGAACTCAATCTTCATGGAGTATTTGGATAAATTCGTCGTAGTTTATCTCGATGATATACTCATCTACTCTAAGAACGAGGAAGAACATGCCGAACATCTAAGGCTAGTGTTGAAGAAACTTAGAGAGCATCGTCTTTATGCCAAATTTTCTAAATGTGAATTCTGGTTGCCAGAAGTGACCTATCTGGGTCATGTAATATCTGGTAAAGGTATTGCGGTTAACCCTGAGCGAGTTCAAGCCGTCCTTGATTGGACTCCACCCGAATCGGTCAAGCAAGTTCGGAGTTTTCTGGGCTTAGCGAGTTATTGTCGTCGCTTTGTCGAGAACTTCTCCAAAGTTGCCAAACCTCTAACCGAACTCCTCAAGAAAGATAAAAAGTTCGAATGGACTCCACAATGCGAGCTCAGTTTTCAGGAACTGAAAAGACGCCTGACTTCTGCTCCCGTACTGGTACCGCCAGACTTCTCCAAGGACTTTGTTATCTACTGCGACGCCTCGCGACAAGGACTAGGTTGCATCCTTATGCAAGATCGACACGTAATTGCTTACGCTTCACGGCAATTGCACCCACATGAGGAGAATTATCCTACTCATGATCTGGAACTTGCAGCCGTAGTCTATGCCCTTAAGACCTGGCGACATTACCTCCTCGGTAATCGTTGCAAAATATTCACTGATCACCAAAGTCTGAAGTACATCTTCACCCAACCGGATCTGAATCTTAGGCAAAGACGTTGGGTTGAATTGATCACAGACTTCGACTTAGGGATAACCTACACCCCAGGGAAAGCCAACGTCATGGCTGATGCGCTAAGTCGTAAATCTTATTGTAACAACCTGATGTTACAACAAAGTCAACCGCTTCTCCATGAGGAATTTCGGAAGCTTAACCTTCACATTGTTCCTCAAGGTTTTCTCTCCACCTTGGTGGCAAAACCTACCCTTACGGATCAAATTATCAAAGCACAGAAGGTAGATCCGGGAATCTCCCGCATCAAGAGAAACATTCAGAAAGGAATTGCGAATTGTTTCTCCGTTAATGATCAAGGAGTCGTATACTTCGGGGATCGACTAGTGGTTCCCAAGGTGCGCAACCTGAGGCGATTGATCCTTAAGGAAGCTCATGAATCTCCTCTCACCATTCATCCCGGTAGTACTAAGATGTATCAGGACCTACGCCAGAGGTTCTGGTGGACTAGGATGAAGAGAGAAATTGCTCAGTATATTGCAAATTGCGACGTCTGTCGTCGTGTAAAAGCAGAGCATCAACGGCCTGCTGGCACCCTTCAACCCTTAGCTATTCCTGAATGGAAATGGGATAAAATTGGTATGGATTTCATTACCGGTTTTCCCAGGACCAAGAGAGGGAATAATGCTATCTTCGTCGTGGTCGATCGTCTTTCCAAAGTAGCTCATTTTCTACCTGTTCGTGAGAGTATAACCGCTAGCCAGCTGGCAGACTTATACATCTCCCGAATAGTGTCCCTCCATGGTGTTCCTTTGGAAATCAATTCGGATCGAGGAAGTCTTTTCACCTCTCGATTTTGGGAAAGTTTCCAAAACGCTATGGGAACTCGTCTCTTCTTTAGCACCGCTTTCCACCCTCAGTCAAGTGGTCAAGTGGAACGCGTCAACCAAATTCTAGAAGACATGCTTCGAGCCTCCGTTATCTCTTTCGGAATGGACTGGGAGAAGTGCCTTCCATTTGCCGAATTCGCTTACAACAATAGCTATCAATCTAGCTTGGGTAAAGCCCCTTTTGAAGTTCTTTATGGACGACGATGTCGAACACCCCTTAACTGGTCAGAGACCGGGGAAAGACAATTCTTTGGCCCGGATATGATTCAGGAAGCAGAAGAACAAGTTCGTATCGTTCGTGAAAAGTTGAAAACAGCCCAATCTCGTCAAAAGAGTCAATATGACCGAAAACATAAGGCTATGACTTTCGAGGTTGACGAGAAGGCTTATCTTCGGGTCACCCCTCTGAAGGGAACCCATCGCTTCGGTATCAAAGGCAAATTGGCTCCTCGTTACATTGGACCTTTTCGCATTCTTGCCAAACGAGGAGAAGTTGCCTACCAGTTGGAACTACCTCCGCACCTCTCCAGAGTTCACGATGTCTTCCACGTTTCTCAACTCAGGCGTTGCTTCTCGGATCCTATCCGTGAAGTGGACCACGAAACGCTTGATCTCCAAGATAATCTTACATATCGAGAGTACCCCATCCGTATCCTCGATCAAGCCGAACGTACCACGCGACGTCATAATATCAAGTTTCTCAAGGTTCAATGGTCGCATCATTCTGAGGATGAAGAAACTTGGGAAAGGGAGGATCGTCTTCGACTCGAGTATCCCGCCTTCTTCTCGGAGGAACCCAAATCTCGGGACGAGATTCTTTTGAGTGGGGGTGAGTTGTCACACCCTAGCTAGTCATGCATTAGAGTGTTGCATCATGTTTACTTTTTCATCAGAAACTTGAAATGGGGATGACAGAACCCCCAGTCCCCTCTGAAAACCAACTAGGGTTTACTAAAATAATTTTCAATGAACCTGAAATGCCCTTCTAAAATGCCCATCATTTTTGCCTTGGTTCAGAACCTCTGCCAAAAATGGTGCACACTTTTCTAGGCCATCCTAGGGTTCTTGAATTAAATCATAACTATTTGAATTTGGGCATTTAAAATAATATAAAATATTTAAATGCTCAAATATCTCCAAACTAAAATGTTTCATGTTGGAAATAATCCAACTATGGACCAGGAGTAGTTTGGTGAATTTTGGAGTTGCTTAGGTATTTTATTTAATTCAACAAAGTTGCAGTTATATTAAATAAAACAGAAAACAGAAAAAAACTAAAAGGGAGAAGCTTACCTGGGCTCCTCCCTGTTCAGCCCAGCCAGCTGGCCGGCCCAGCCAGCAGCCGGCCCAGCCCACCTCCCTCCTCTGTCGTCTTCGTCCCGACAGAGGGAGGGGAGTGTGGCCGGCGCGCGCGCACGGCCACCGCGCCACGCCACCTGCTCGCCTGCTTGCCTGCCCTCCCCTCCTCGCTCGACGCCCTGGACGACGCCACGCCTCTTCCCCCTGCCCCTCTCACTCTCCCCCGTTTCTCCCTCGCTCTCTCTCGCTCTCGGCCGAAGCACACCGTCGCCGCCGTTCGCCTTAGCCACTGCCTCCGGCCACCCCTCGCTCCCCCGAGTAGCTCAGAAGCTCCGCCTCGACTCCCTCTTCCTCCCCACCGCTCCACGAGTCCCCGGAAGCCCTGCATCGCCGCCACATCGCCGTTCCCCTCTTCGGTCTCCGACCACCGTCGCCGACGAATTCGCCGTCTCCAGCGCGTCCCCGAGCCCGCTTCGACGCCCACTGCAACCGCGGTGAGCTACGCCACCGTTTCCCCCTCTTCTCCCCCTCGTTCCCTCATCGTAGCTGCATCCCCACCACGGCCGAACCTCCGCCGTCGCCGAGCTCGCCGTCGACGCAGCTCCGGTGACCATTTGGTCACCCCGGCGAGTCCAACACGTTCGCAAGAACCCGTAGAGCATCCCTAGCGCCTCACTTTGCTCGACTTCGAGCTCCAGCACCAATCCCGCGCACGACCGAACCCCGGCGGCCGCAGCCGAGCTCACCGCCGTCAACTCCGGCCACCCCGACCCCAACGGACTCCGCCAAGAGCCGCGGGTCGTCCTCAGCTTCACTCCGGTGGTCGCCACGTTCCATTTGGTGGCCGAAACGACCAAAACCACTATCGCCGCCGCACTGTTGGTCGCCGCCGGCCAGAACTCCGGCGAGCTGACGTGGCCTAGTTAATTAGCCACTAATCCACCACCTACTGACGCTGACAAGTGGGCCCCAGGGGTTAGTCAAAGCTAACCAGCCCGGGGTCAACGCGGGATTAGCCCCTGTGACACTGACGTGTGGACCCCACACGTCAGGTTTGACCCGAGCCAGCCCTGTTGACCTGCTGATGTCACTGTGATGTCAGGCTGATGCAGTAAATGATATTTCTGGATTTAATTTAAATCAGGAAATTCCAGAATATTATTTAAACTTCAAAAATTCATAACTTTTATTCTGTAACTCCAAATTGGACAAATAATATATGAAAAATGATCAGAAAAATCCAATCTATCCATCTGTACTATTTTCATGCATGATCAAACAAGTTAACTTGATGTTTCAATCAGAACAAGAAAAGGCACTTTAAAAGGCCATATTTGAATTTGAAATTTGAATCTTTGATTCAAATTTGCTCAAACCCTTCTGGTTTTAGTTGCATTAGCCCAACACACTCATATTGCCATGTTTCGTGCATGCATCATATTGTTGCACATTGTTTGGTGATGCCTGTGTATCGTTATCCTTTGCGACAGGATCTGTCCCCAAGGAGTACCGTGATTACCCTAACGAGGAATCGTATCCGTGCAACGAACCATCAGGCAAGCAACCAACCATTTGATCATATCGATACAATCCTATGTTCTCGCTCCTGCTCTCTTTTACTGCATTAAGACAACGCGATTCAAACTGCTGTGTGCTACGGTAGTTGAACCCATTTCCTCTGCATGACCTGTCATTGCCACAGTAACTAGATGAAACCCACTAGCATGTGTAGGAGTTGATTGAGCCATATGTATGTGTTGTTCCTACCTTGCTATGCCTGCTATGCTTAGAGTTGCGTCAGGTCTGGTTCATCTGGGTGATGGGCTAGAGTGAAATGGTTATGTCAGTAATGGGAGTGGTGTGGTGAACACGATTTGGTAAAGGTATCGATGAGAGGCCATGTAGGAGTACATGGTGGGTTGTTTCATTGAAGCCGACCTTAAGCACTGAGATCTGTATGTGTGATTTAAGAATCAGCTACTACCATGCATTGGGCCCGAAACCAATGGACCCTCTTGACTTCTTATTCACCCTAGTTCTCCGTCCAGGAGTTGCAAGTAGTTTCTGGTGTTTGTAGCCTACTGGAGGCCGTGGACAGCGCTGACCGTAGGGGTGGGCTGTGATGCGGTAGGTACGTGGCCGGGTGTACCGAATACCCGTTAGGTATCTCGGGAACCCTGTTCACATCGTTCAGGGCCGTATGGGAAACCTCGGCCGGACTCCCTGCGGATGGAACCTGAATAGGCGATAAACCTGGACTGGAGGCTTAGGTGATTAGGTAGGTCGTGGCCGACACCCACGTTGGGCTTCCGCTTGAAGGTTGCCGAGTACATGTCGTGTAAACGACGATAAGTGGTGAGAGCGTGTATGAAGAAGTACACCCCTGCAGGGTAAACATGATCTATTCGAATAGCCGCGTCCGCGGTAAAGGACTACTTGGTTGCCTATACAGTTCATAGACAAGTAAATGGAAACTATTAAAAGCCTCAAGATAAGTGTGAGTGCCGAGGATGGCTCTTCCGTAGGAAGACGGAGGTGGATCCTCGGTAGTGTATTGAAGTGGTGAATAGTGGACTCGTGTGCGCAAAACTATTTCAAGTTGGTGTATCGTAGGATAGCATAGCCAAGAGTCAAAGCTGGCTTGCTGCAATAACTCCACCAACCCTTCTTGATACTGTGCATGTATGTAGGATCTGATGTAAGTCTTGCTGAGTACCTTTGTACTCATGTTGCTATAATTTACATTTTTTACAGAAGACGCTGCAACCCCTTCTGATGGGTTCTATGTAGACGTTGACATCAACGAGTAGGCTAAAGACCCAGGTGGTGACCCTGAGCTTGTGATGGACCACGTAGTATAGTTAGGCTTCCAAGCCTCTTTTATTTTACTAGTTGTCTGTACCCAGACAAAGTACTTCCGCTGTTGGCTTGTATGACTGTATGACTTGTATGTTGGGTCATGAGACCCGTACCTGTGTGTATGTTATGTATGGCTCCCTAAGCCTTAAATAAAGTACTTGTGTCATAGAGTCATGTTGTGATGCTTCGTTGTATTTGCACATATCGAGCATGTTGTGTGTATGATTGAAATGCTTGGTATGTGTGGGATCTGACTATCTAGTTGTTTATCTTTAGTAGCCTCTCTTACCGGGAAATGTCTCCTAGTGTTACCGCTGAGCCATGGTAGCTTGCTACTGCTCTGGAACACTTAGGCTGGCCGGCATGTGTCCTTCTTCGTTCCTGTGTCTGTCCCTTCGGGGAAATGTCACGCTTTGAGTACCGGAGTCCTGTTAGCCCGCTACAGCCCGGTTTACCGGAGTCCTGCTAGCCCAGTGCTACAGCCCGGACCCACTTGCTGATGACCGACACGTTCGAAGCTGGGTCATGGATGCCTGTCCCTGTAAGTCTGTGCCACTTTGGGTTTACGACTAGTCATGTCAGCCCGGGCTCTTTATCATATGGATGCTAGCGACACTATCATATACGTGAGCCAAAAGGCGCAAACGGTCCCGGGCAAGGGTAAGGCGACACCCGTGGGAATACCGTGCGTGAGGCCGCAAAGTGATATGAAGTGTTACCGGCTAGATCGATGTGACATCGAGTCGGGGTCCTGACATGATCCCGCTTCACCAGGAGACAATACGGCTAATCGACCACCCCGTGGTCGCGACAGAGAGGCCTCAAGGACCTTCACTAGACCCGTACCCCGGCATCACTCGAAAAGCACAAGGCCACAGGGGAACACTCTGGACCTGCAAGACATATTGGAGGATAAGGCAAGACAATCAAGATCGATCTATGGATCACGTGGGCGCCCCACGATACGTGACGATCACCGTAACCCCAGACACAGTAAGTCCGGCCGGGCCGAACACAACAGACAAAGCTCTTTTGAGCTCCGTCGCGATATCGCCCAGTACAGAGGCGCCGCACACCCACTGTGCTTCACAGATGAGGTAATGGATCATCAAATCCCAGAAGGGTTTAAACCCGTCAATATTGAATCTTATGATGGCACAACAGACCCCGCGGTCTGGATCGAGGACTATCTCCTCCACATCCACATGGCCCGCGGAGACGATCTCCACGCCATCAAATATCTTCCACTCAAACTTAAAGGACCAGCCCGGCATTGGCTTAACAGCTTGCCAGCAGAGTCAATCGGGAGTTGGGAGGACCTGGAAGCCGCATTCCTCGATAACTTCCAAGGCACGTACGTGCGACCACCAGATGCAGATGACCTAATCCACATAATTCAGCAGCTAGACGAATCGGCCAGACAATTCTGGACATGGTTCTTAACCAAGAAAAACCAAATCGTCGACTGTCCGGATGCCGAGGCCCTCGCGGCCTTCAAACATAACATCCGCGACGAGTGGCTTGCCCGCCACCTGGGACAGGAAAAGCCGAAATCCATGGCAGCCCTTACATCACTCATGACCCGCTTTTGTGCGGGTGAGGACAGCTGGCTAGCACGCAGCAACAACCTCAACAAAAATTCTGGCAGTCCGGATATCAAGGACCGTAGTGGCAGGTCGCGTTGTAACAAAAACAAACGCCGCATTAACGGCGATAACAGTGAGGATACGATAGTCAATGCCGGATTCAGAGGCTCTAAACCCGGTCAACGGAAAAAGCCATTCAAGAGAACAACTAAGGGTCCGTCCAATTTGGACCGAATTCTCGAGCGCTTGTGCCAGATACATGGCACCCCTGAAAAACCAGCTAACCACACCAATAGGGACTGTTGGGTGTTCAAGTAGGCAGGCAAGTTAATTGCCGAAAACAGCGACAAGGGGCTACATAGCGATGACGAGGAAGAGACCCAACCGCCGAACAATAGAGGACAGAAGGGTTTCCCCCCACAGGTGCGGACGGTGAACATGATATATGCCACGCACATACTCAAAAGGGAGCGGAAGCATGCACTTAGGGATGTATACGCGATGGAGCCAGTTGCCCCGAAGTTCAATCCACGGTCCTCTTGCCCGATCACCTTTGACCGAAGGGACCACCCCACCAGCATTCGCCATGGTGGGTTCGCTGCGTTGGTTCTAGACCCAATCATCGATGGATTTCATCTCACCAAAGTCCTGATGGACGGCGGCAGCAGCCTAAACCCGCTTTATCAGGACACGGTGCGCAAAATGGGCATAGAGCCCTCAAGGATTAAACCTACCAAGACGACCTTTAAAGGCGTCATACCAGGTGTAGAAGCCAATTGTACAGGCTCAGTTACACTGGAAGTGGTCTTCGAATCCCCGGATAACTTCCGAAGCGAGGAGTTAATCTTCGACATAGTCCCGTTCCGCAGCGGCTATCATGCCTTGCTCGGACGTACCGTGTTCACAAAGTTCAACGCGGTGCCGCACTACGCATACCTCAAGCTCAAGATGCCAGGCCCTAGAGGAGTCATCACGGTCAACGGAAACACTGAACGCTCCCCTCGAACAGAGGAACATACAGCGGCTCTCGCGGCAGAAGTACAAAGCAGCCTTTTAAGGCAATTCTCGAGTCCGGCTGCCAAGCGGCCGGACAGAGCTAAGCGTGCCCGGAGTAACCTACAACACGACCACCTGGCACGTTCCGAGCACGCGTAGCAGTGCGGCCCCAACCCCAGCCCCTGTAAAACATTAAGACAGACCCTTCGCGTACTCCATTACGCTCTGAAGATACCATGGGCATGGGGCAAGGGGCTCGACCATGATAAGCCCAGACTGCGGCTCAACCGCACCAGGGGCTCTTAAGTGTGTCATTTCTTTTTCTTTTCCTTTTATTTTTTACCTACAGGACTCCGTTCGTCAGAGGCCCTGTCCGGCAGCAGACATGCCGAACCCACGATGCAACAGCCAGGGAAGGAGAAAGGCTACAACGAAAATCCAGGTGGTCTCCATCATGAGCATTAAATTTGTTTTATGCATTATTACGTAGCCTACCCCTGGAGGGGGACATGTTAAACAGTCCCATCCCTTGCTTACCGCACCACTTGTATCGTCCTGCACTTACATAAGTTTTTATTGAATAAAGCAATGCAGCACATTTTTGCTTCTAATTGCATTTCTTTCTTACACATATGTTCATCTATGACATGTTGCATCCATACGTTTTGGTATGGCTAAATACACCAGGGGCTTATGTTTCCCGCGTTATGGTGTGATAAGTCCGAACACTTTCACAAGTGCGGCACCCCGAACTTATAGCATTATATGCATCGGCTCCGAATCATGTTCTTGGGTCAATAGTTGGGTTTGCCGGCTCCCATGTTTTGGTACCTTACGTTCCATTTTATCGGCTAAGGTAGCACTGGGAGAACCACTGCGATTGCGCCCCAGTTGAGCTGGGTTAACGCCTCAGTGGAGAAAGCTAAAACTGACCGTCATGATGAGGCGAGAGCTGGTCGCTGTTCGAGAGGTTCTTTGCGAGTCCCTAAAGACTTATGCCGCTTCGAGCGAGGAGCCGGATTCTGTCCGGCCAAGGCGTGGATAGCGCCCCAAATTCGGCCTTCCGAAAACTAGGGGCTTCGCCGAAATTTAAAATTATAGAATTCTATGGCTAAGTGAGAGTGTTCAAGCATTATAAGTACGGTTGCCTTGTTCGTTGTGTTGAGCGCCTCCCTAGATGGACCTAAAAATGGGAACAAGAGCGCTCAAGTTTATCCCGAACACCCCAGCACTCGTGGCATGGGGGCTGAAGCCGACGACTTGCCATCTCTCAGATTTGATAAACAGCCGCACAGAAGGTAATATTTTAAATTAACAAGCGTTGCTTAGCGCATATGAACCAAGTTTTCAGCGCACATGATAACAAAATGCGAGTCTACTTAAATATTACATCTTTGGAGCACTCACCCGCAATAGTGCGGGCGCCCTTCAGCACACTCTTATAATACATCTCGGGCATACGATACTCCTTGCCCTCTGGTGGTGGGTCCGCCACAAGCTTCTGGGCATCCATCTTGCCCCAGTGCACCTTTGCGCGGGCAAGGGACCGACGCGCACCCTCGATACAGGCGGAGTGCTTGATAACTTCAACCCATGGGCACGCGTCCACCAGCCTCCGCACCAGGCCGAAGTAGCTCCCAGGCATAGCCTCCTTAGGCCACAGCCAAACTATGAGGCCCTTCATGGCCTGTTCGGCCGCCTTGTGGAGCTCGACTAGCTGCTTCAGCTGGTCGCTAAGGGGCACCGGATGTCCGGCCTCAGCATACTGAGACCAGAAGACCTTCTCCGTTGAGATCCCCTCCTCGGCCCGGTAGAATGCGGCAGCATCGGACATGCTGCGGGGAAGATCTGCGAACGCTCCTGGAGAGCTCCGAATTTGGGTAAGCGGCAGGTAATTAACACTCACATGCTTACTTTGCATGAAAAATGCCTGACCCGCTGCTATTTTCTTCACCGCCTCTATCTCCTGGAGGGCCTTGTAGGCTTCAGCCTTAGCGGCTTTGGCACTCTCAAGAGCCGTTGCAAGCTCAGACTCTCGAGTCTTCGAGTCATGCTCCAGGCTCTCGTGTTTCTTCACGAGATCCTGGAGCTCTTGCTGTACCTCCGCCACCCGCGCCTCCTGTTTCTCTCGCTCGGTGCGCTCCGCAGCCGCATTGCGTTCGGCCGCGGCCACCGCCTCCTTCAGGGTCGCCACCTCGTTAGTGGCCCCTGCAATACCCCAGTTATCCTTGTCATTTTTCTTGCAACCAAATCCTTTTCTGTAAGGTACAATTTTCATAAGGTATTACTCACCTTCTTTTTCCTCGAGCTGCTTCTTGGCATGGCCGAGCTCGTTCTCGGACCGCTCGAGGTTTTCCTTCAAAGTATTAACCTCCACAGTCAGTGCGGCAGAGGTCAGCAGCACAGCCTGCAATCCCATATTGACATATTTTCATGACTCATGCGTTTATCTTTCTAAAGATCCTCAGTCCGACTTTTCTTTCCGAACACCGAACCGAGCATCAGGGGCTACTGTCTATGCGGTACCATTTTACATATATTGAAATTCTTACCTCAAAGCCTGTTAGAAGGCTGCTGCAGGCTTCGATCAGCCCGCTCTTGGCGAGCTGAACCTTCTGAATCACCGCACTCATAACAGTGCGGTGTTCCTCTTGGATGGAGGCGCCGTTGAGCGCCTCCAGCAAATTATCTGGCACCTCCGGTTGGACGGAGGCAGCCGGCGTCGCGGTCTTGCCCTTCTGACAAAGGGGTCGCCCGCCGGACTCCGGAGCCACTATGGTTTCTGGGGCTGAGTCCGGTGCAAAGTCCGAGAGGTTGTCCTGCGACACCTCCGGGGCCCTCTCCTCCTGGTGGGTCCCTTCCTGGGATCCCACCTCGGCATCGCCCGCATCACGGGGGATGGAGGCAGTCGGAAGAGAATCCATATCCGACGCCCCTAAGGACCCACTCGACGAAGTGGGGAGATCATCCTTAGGCAGACTGCAGGGTTGTATGCGGCATTAGAAAGACATAATGTGGCGGAAAACGAAAACCTTGAAGTTATTCGGGAGTCCGGATACTTACGATCTCGCCAGAGGCTTGGCCCTTGGAGGCCAGTCCTCGTCGTCGTCGCTGGCGTTGGCGGAACAGTTCGGGGGAAGAGTTTTTCCCCTCTTGGACCCTTCGGCCTCCCTTGTTGGGGAGGCCTTCCTTTTCTTCCCTCCCCCCGCTGGGGGAGAGGCTTTCTTCTTCTCCTCCTCGCCTTGGTGGGAGGAGTCGGCCTCGGATTCATCGTCCGATAGCACCTGAAAATGGGAACTCTTCCGAGTCCCCGTGGCCTTCTTCTTGGCCTTCTTCTCCGGCACCATGTGGGGTGCCGGAGCCAGCAGCCCCGTTAGGCGGGCGTCAGCTGGGTCCTCTGGCAATGGGGCCGGACAGATAGCCTGTGCGGCCTTCTTCAGCCAGTCCTGTCAAAGGAAAGGGAGTTTAGATCCCGCATAGAGTCAAACTATGAATAACAAGCATCCCGTAAAGTACAATATCACTTACCTCGTCAGCTGGACGCTGCGAGCGGAATCCGCGATCTTCGGTAGCGGATGCGAGAGCCTTGGCGCCCTTGAACAGCACCTTCCAGACATCTTCGTACGTAGTGTCGAAGAGCCCGCTCAGGGTCTGGTGCTGCGCCGGATCGAACTCCCACATGTTGAAACCCCGTCGTTGGCATGGGAGAATCCGGTGGATGAGCATGACCTGGACTACGTTAACAAGCTTGAGCTTCTTGTCCACCAGCTTCTGGATACAGGCTTGGAGTCCGGTCAGCTCCTCCGAATCCCCCCAGATCCGGCCACTCTCTTTCCAGGAGGTGAGCCATGTAGGGATGCCGGATCTGAATTCGGGGGCCGCTGCCCAATCAGGGTCACGCGGCTCGGTGATGTAGAACCACCCCGATTGCCACCCCTTAATGGTTTCCACAAAGGTGCCCTCCAGCCATGTAACGTGGGACATCCTGACCAGCATGGCGCCTCCGCACTCCGCTTGGCTGCCCTTCAAAACCTTCGGCTTGATAGTGAAGGTCTTGAGCCACAAGCCGAAGTGGGGCTGGATGCAAAGGAAGGCCTCACACACGACGATAAACGCCGAGATGTTGAGGATAAAATTCGGGGCCAGATCATGGAAATCTAGGCCGTAGTAGAACATGAGCCTCCGAACAAAGGGATGAAGTGGGAAGCCCAGTCCGCGGAGGAAATGGGGAAGGAATACTACCCTCTCATGGGGCCTAGGGGTGGGGATGAGCTCTCCCTCGTTGGGGAGCCGGTGCGCGATGTCGCAGGACAAGTATCCGGCGCTGCGCAGCTTCTGGATATGCCCCTCCATGACGGAGGAGGCCATCCACTTGCCTCCTGCTCCGGACATATTTGGAGAAGGTTGAGGTGAGATGTGCGGACCTGGGCGCTGGAGCTCGAGTTCGCAGAGATGGATAAGCCAAGGAGGAAGAAGGCACAGGTAAAAGGATTGGATCTTTATCCCCTTATATGGGCGGACGGAAACATGTGTCCCCACCGGCCTGATAAAACTCGCTTATCTCCCAAGCGCCGCAATCAATGGCGCGGTTGGGTTACCCACGTCCGTATTGATGGGAATCCCGGAATAAGGGGAACACGATCTCTGCTTCCACAAGATGTGCCAAGGAAACCGCCTCGCTAAACGCGCTGAGATGGAACAATAAAAACAATTTGAAGGCTTGGTAGTGGTGTGACGTTACGCCACAAAATACGTCAGCAGATTGAACTTGTGTAATATTATTCTCTCTACGGTTGTATGTGGAATTTATTTTGCAGAGCCGGACACTATCCTGGTGTTCACAATCTTCTATAAATTATTCGGAGGAGGAACCCGCCTTGCAATGCCGAAGACAACATGCGCGCCGAACTCGTCGTCATTGAAGCCTGGTTCAGGGGCTACTGAGGGAGTTCCGGACTAGGGGGTGTCCGGATAGCTGAACTATCATCATCGGCCGTACTCCAAGACTATAAAGATACAAGATTGAAGACTTCGTCCCGTGTCCGGATGGGACTTTCCTTGGTGTGGAAGGCAAGCTTGGCGATACGGATTTGTAGATCTCCTACCTTTGTAACCGACTCTGTGTAACCCTAGCCCTCTCCGGTGTCTATATAAACCGGATGGCCTTAGTCCATAGGACGAACAACAATCATACCATAGGCTAGCTTCTAGGGTTTAGCCTCCTTGATCTCGTGGTAGATCTACTCTTGTAACCCACATCATCAATATTAATCAAGCAGGACATAGGGTTTTACCTCCATCAAGAGGGCCCGAACCTGGGTAAAAACATTGTGTCCCTCGTCTCCTGTTACCATCCGCCTAGACGCACAGTTCGGGACCCCCTACCCGAGATCCGCCGGTTTTGACACCGACACCGTCAATATTGAATCCCATGATGGCACAACAGACCCCGCGGTTTGGATCGAAGACTATCTCCTTCACATCCACATGGCCCGCAGCGACGATCTTCACGCCATCAAATATCTCCCCCTCAAGCTTAAAGGACCAGCCCGGCATTGGCTCAACAGCTTGACAGCAGAGTCAATTGGGAGTTGGGAGGACCTGGAAGCCGCATTCCTCGATAACTTCCAGGGCACTTATGTGCGACCACCAGATGCTGATGACCTATGCCACATAATTCAGCAGCCAGACGAATCGGCCAGACAATTCTGGACACGGTTCTTAACCAAGAAAAACCAAATCGTCGACTGTCCAGATGCGGAGGCCCTCGCGGCCTTCAAGCATAACATCTGCGACGAGTGGCTTGCCCGACACCTGGGACAGGAAAAGCCGAAATCCATGGCAGCCCTCACATCACTCATGACCCGCTTCTGCGCGGGTGAGGACAGCTGGTTAGCACGCAGCAACAACCTCAGCAAAAATTCTGGCAGTCCGGATTTCAAGGACCGAAATGGCAGGCCGCGTCGTAAAAAAAACAAACGCCGCATTAACAGCGACAATAGTGAGGACACAGCAGTCAATGCCGGATTCAGAGGCTCTAAACCCGGTTAGCGGAAAAAGCCATTCAAACGAACTACTCTGGGTCCGTCCAATTTGGACCGAATACTCGACCGCTTGTGCCAGATACACGGCACCCCCGAAAAGCCAGCTAACCACACCAACAGGGACTGTTGGGTATTCAAGCAGGCAGGCAAGTTAATTGCCGAAAACAATGACAAGGGGATGCATAGCGATGACGAGGAAGTGACCCGACCGCCGAACAACAAAGGACAGAAGGGCTTCCCCCCACAGGTGCGGACGGTGAACATGATATACGCAACGCACATACCCAAAAGGGAGTGGAAGCGTGCACTCAGGGATGTCTACGCGATGGAGCCAGTTGCCCCGAAGTTCAATCCATGGTCCTCCTGCCCGATCACTTTTGACCGAAGGGACCACCCCACCAGCATCCGCCATGGTGGATTCGCCACATTGGTTTTAGACCCAATCGTCGACGGGTTTCACCTCACCAGAGTCCTAATGGACGGCGGCAGCAGCCTGAACCTGCTTTATCAGGATACAGTGCGCAAAATGGGCATAGACCCCTCAAGGATTAAACCAACCAAGACGACCTTTAAAGGCGTCATACCGGATGTAGAAGCCAATTGTACAGGCTCAATTACACTGGAAGTGGTCTTCGGATCCCCAGATAACTTCCGAAGCGAGGAGTTAATCTTCGACATAGTCCCGTTCCGCAGTGGCTATCATGCCCTGCTCGGACGTACCGCGTTCGCCAAGTTCAACGCGGTGCCGCACTACGCATACCTCAAGCTCAAGATGCCAGGCCCTCGAGGAGTCATCACGGTCAACGGAAACACTGAACGTTCTCTCTGCACGGAGGAACATACAACGGCTCTTGCGGCAGAAGTGCAATGCAACCTCTTGAGGCAATTCTCGAGTCCGGCCGTTAAGCGGCCGGACATAGCTAAGCGCGCCCGGAGTAACTTACAACAAGACCACCTAGCACGTTCCGAGCACGTGTAGGAGTGTGGCCCCAACCCCAACCCCTGCGAAACGTCAAAACAGGTCCTTCGCGTACACCATTACGCTCTGAACATACCATGGGCATGGGGAGAGGGGCACGACCATGACAAGCCCAGACTGTGGCTCAACCACACCAGGGGCTCTTAAGTGTGTCGTTCTTTTTTTTTCTTTTTACCTTTTATTTTTTACTCACGGGACTCTGTTTATCAGAGGCCCTGTCCGGCAGCAGACCTGCCAAACTCACGATATAACAGCCAGGGAAGGATAAAGGCTACAACGAATATACAGGTGGTCTCCATTACGAGCATTTTTATACACCAATCCGCAGCCTACCCCTGGGGGGGGACATGTTTAATAGTCCCATCCCTTGCTTATTGCACTATTTGTATCGTTCTGCATTCATAGCAGCACTTATTGAATAAAACAATGCAACACCTTTTTGTTTATAATTGCATTTCTTTTTCATACATAATATGTTCATTTACGGCATGTTACATCCGTACACTTTGGTACGGCTAATATACACCAGGGGCTTATGTTTCCCGCATTATGGTGTGATGAGTCCGAACACTTTCACAAGTGCGGCACCCCGAACTTATAGCACTATATGCATCGGCTCCGAATCATGTCTTGGGTCAATAGTTGGGTTTGCCCGGCTCCCATGTTTTGGTACCTTACGTTCCGTTGTATCGGCTAAGGTAGCACTGGGAGAACCACTGCGATTGCGCCCCAGTTGAGCTGGGTTAACGCCTGAGTGGAGAAAGCTAAAACTAACCGTCATGATGAGGCGAGAGCCGGTCGCTGTTCGAGAGGTTTTTTGCGAGTCCTTAAAGACTTATGCCGCTTAGAGCGAGGAGCCGGATACTGTCCGGCCCAGGCGTGGATAGCGCCCCAAATTCGGCCTTCCGAAGACTAGGGGCTTCGCCAAAATTTAAAATTATAGAATCATATGGCTAAGTGAGAGTGTTCAAGCATTATAAGTCTGGTTGCCTTGTTCTCTGTGTTGAGCGCCTCCCTAGATGGACCCAAAAATGGGAACAAGAGCGCTCAAGTTTATCCCGAACACCCCAGCACTCGTGGCATGGGGGCTGAAGCCAACGACTTTCTATCTCTCAGATTTGATAAACAGCCGCACAGAAGGTAATATTTTAAATTAACAAGCGTTGCTTAGCACATATGAACTAAGTTTTCAGCGCAAAGGATAACAAAATGCGAGTCTACTCAAATATTACATCTTTGGGGCACTCACCCGCAATAATGCGGGCGCCCTTCAGCACACTCTTATAATACATCTCGGGCGTGCGATGCTCCTTGCCCTTTGGTGGCGGGTCCGTCACGAGCTTCTGGGCATCCATCTTACCCAAGTGCACCTTTGCGCGGGCAAGGGCCCGACGAGCACCCTCAATTCAAGCGGAGTGCTTGATGACTTCAACCCACGAGCACGCACCCACCAGCTGCCGCACCAGACCGAAGTAGCTCCCAGGCATGGCCTCCTTAGGCCACAGCCGAACTATGAGGCCCTTCATGGCCTGTTCGGCCGCCTTGTGGAGCTCGACCAGCTGCTTCAGCTGGTCGCTAAGGGGCACCGGATGTCCGGCCTCAGCATACTGAGACCAGAAGACCTTCTCCGTCGAGCTCCCCTCCTCGGCCCAGTAGAATGCGGCAGCATCGAACACGCTGCAAGGAAGATCTGCGAACGCTCCCGGAGAGCTCCAAATTCGGGTAAGCAATAGGTAATTAACACTCACATGCTTACTTTGCATGAAAAATGCCTTACCCGCTGCTATTTTCTTCAACGCCTCAATCTCCTGGAGGGCCTTGTAGGCTTCGGCCTTAGCGGCTTTGGCACTCTCAAGAGCCGTTGCAAGCTCAGACTCTCGAGTCTTCGAGTCACGCTCCAAGCTCCCATGTTTTTTCACGAGATCCTAGAGCTCTTGCTGTACCTCCGCCACCCGCGCCTCCTGCTTCTCTCGCTCGGTGCGCTCCACGGCCGCATTGCGTTCGGCCGCGGCCACCGCCTCCTTCAGGGTCGCCACCTTGTTAGTGGCCCCTGCAATACCCATGTTATCCTTGTCATTTTTCTTGCAACCAAAATCCTTTTCTGTAAGGTACACTTTTAATAAGGTTTTACTCACCTTCTTTTTCCTCGAGCTGCTTCTTGGCATGGCCGAGCTTGTTCTCGGACCGCTCGAGGCTTTCCTTCAAAGTATTGACCTCCGCAGTCAGTGCGGCGGAGGTCAGCAGCACAGCCTGCAATCCCATATTGACATATTTTTTAGGACTCCTGCGTATATCTTTTTAAGAGATCCTCAGTCTGGCTTTTCTTTCCGAACACCGAACCGAGCATCAGGGGCTACTGTCTATGCGGTACCATTTTACACATATCGAAATTCATACCTCAAAACCTATTAGAAGGCTGCTGCAGGCTTTGGTCAGCCCGCTCTTGGCGAGCTGAACCTTCTGAATCACCGCACTCATAACAGTGCGGTGTTCCTCTTTGATGGAGGCGCCATTGAGCGCCTCCAGCAAACTATCCAGCACTTCCGGTTGGACGGAGGCAGCCGGCGTCACGGTCTTGCCCTTCTTACGAAGGGGTCGCTCGCCGGACTCCGGAGCCACTGTGGGCTCCGGGGCTGAGTCCGGTGCAAAGTCCGGGAGGTTGTCCTGTGACACCTCTGGGGCCTCCTCCTCCTGGTAGGTCCCTTCCTGGGATCCCACCTCGGCGTCGTCCGCGGCACGGGGGGTGGAGGCAGTCGGAAGGGAATCCATATCCGACGCACCCAAGGACCCGCTCGACGAGACGGGAAGAACATCCTTGGGCGGACTGCAGGGTTGTATGCGGCATTAGAAAGATATTATGTGGCGAAAAGAAAAAACCTTGAAGTTATTCGGGAGTCCGGATACTTACGATCTTGCCAGGGGCTTGGCCCTTGGAGGCCAGTCCTCGTCGTCATCACTGGCGTTGGCGGAGCAGTCCGGGGGAAGAGTTTTTCCCTTCTTGGACCCTTCGGCCTCCCTTGTTGGGGAGGCCTTCCTTTTCTTCCCTCCCCCCGCTGGGGGAGAGGCTTTCTTCTTCTCCTCCTCGCCTTGGTGGGAGGAGTCGGCCTCGGATTCATCATCCGATAGGACCTGAAAACGGGAACTCTTCCGAGTCCCCGTGGCCTTCTTCTTGGCCTTCTTCTCCGGCACCACGTGGGGTGCCGGAGCCAGCAGCCCCGTTAGGCGGGCGTCCGCTGGGTCCTCTGGCAATGGGGCTGGACAGATAGTCCGTTCGGCCTTCGCCAGCCAGTCCTGTCAAAGGTAAAGGGAGCTTAGATCCCGCATAGAGTCAAACTATGGAAAACAAGTGGCAAAATTACTTACCTCGTCAGCTGGACGCTGCGAGCGGAATCTGCGATCTTCGGTAGCGGATGCGGGAGCCTTGGCGCCCTTGAACAGCACCTTCCAGACATCTTCATACATAGTGTCGAAGAGCCCGCTCAGGGTCTGGTGCTGCGCCGGATCGAACTCCCACATGTTGAAACCCCGTCGTTGGCACGGGAGAATCCGGTGGATGAGCATGACCTGGACTACGTTAACAAGCTTGAGCTTCTTGTCCACCAGCTTCTGGATACAGGCTTGGAGTCCGGTCAGCTCCTCCGAATCCCCCAGATCTGGCCACTCTCTTTCCAGGAGGTGAGCCATGTAGGGATGCCGGATCTGAATTCGGGGGCCGCTGCCCAATCAGGGTCACACGGCTCGGTGATGTAGAACCACCCCGATTGCCACCCCTTAATGGTTTCCACAAAGGTGCCCTCCAGCCATGTAACGTGGGACATCCTGCCCACCATGGCGCCTCCGCACTCCACATGGCTGCCCTTCACAACCTTCGGCTTGACACTGAAGGTCTTGAGCCACAAACGGAAGTGGGGCTGGATGCGGAGGAAGGCCTCGCACACGACGATAAACACCGAGATGTTGAGGATGAAATTCGGGGCCAGATCATGGAAATCTAGGCCGTAGTAGAACATGAGCCCCCGGACAAAGGGATGAAGTGGGAAGCCCAGTCCACGGAGGAAATGGGGAAGAAACACTACCCTCTCATGGGGCCTGGGGGTGGGGATGAGCTCTCCCTCGTCGGGGAGCCAGTGCGCGATGTCACTGGACAAATATCCGGCGTCACACAGCTTCTGGATCTGCCCCTCCGTGACGGAGGAGGCCATCCACTTGCCTCCCGCTCCGGACATAGTTGGAGAAGGTTGAGATGAGAAGTGCGAGCTTGGGCGTTGGAGCTCGAGTTCGCGGAAGTGGATAAGCCAAGGAGGAAGAAGGCGCAGGTAAAAGGGTTGGATCTTTATCCCCTTATATGGGCGGACAAAAACATGTGTCCCCACCGGCCTGGTAAAACTCGCTTATCTCCCAAGCGTCACAATCAATGGCGCGGTTGGGTTACCCACGTCTGTATTGATGGGAATCCCGGAATAAGGGGAACACGATCTCTGCTTCGACAAGACATGCCAAGGAAACCGCTTCGCTAAACGCGCTGAGGTGGAACAATAAAAACAATTCGAGTAAAGGCTTGGAAGTGGTGTGACGTCATGCCACAGAATACGTCAGCAGATTGATCTTGTGCAATATTATTCTCTCTACGGTTGTACGTGGAATTTATTTTTGCAGAGCCGGACACTATCCTGGTGTTCACAATCTTCTATAAATTATTCGGAGGAGGAACCCGCCTTGCAATGCCGAAGACAATATGCGCGCCGGACTCGTCGTCATTGAAGCCTGGTTCAGGGGCTACTGAGGGAGTTCCGGACTAGGGGGTGTCCGGATAGCCGAACTACCATCATCGGCCGGACTCCAAGACTATGAAGATACAAGATTGAAGACTTCGTCTCGTGTCCGGATGGGACTTTCCTTGGCGTGGAAGGCAAGCTTGGCGATACGGATATGTAGATCTCCTACCTTTGTAACCGACTCTGTGTAACCCTAGCCCTCTCCGGTGTCTATATAAACCGGATGGCTGTAGTCCATACGACGAACAACAATCATACCATAGGCTAGCTTCTAGGGTTTAGCCTCCTTGATCTCGTGGTAGATCCACTCTTGTAACACACATCATCAATATTAATCAAGCAGGACGTAGGGTTTTACCTCCATCAAGAGGGCGCGAACCTGGGTAAAACATTGTGTCCCTTGTCTCCTGTTACCATTCGCCTAGATGCACAGTTCGGGACCCCCTACCCGAGATCCGCCGGTTTTGACACCGACAATAGGCACCGAAGAGGGTTAGGGTTACACAGAGTCGGTTACAATGGTAGGAGATCTGCATATCCGTATCGCCAAGCTTGCCTTCCACGCTAAGGAAAGTCCCATCCGGACACGGGATGAAGTCTTCAATCTTGTATCTTCATAGTCCAGGACTCCGTCCAAAGGTGATAGTTCGGCTATCCGGACACCCCCTAATCCAGGACTCCCTCAGTGGAATTGTTGCATTTTTCTTCTCTAGCTTGCGTCTGAGGCTAAAATTTTCCTCCCTCAGATCCTCATTCTCGAGCTCAAGTTTCATTATCTTTTTGGATAGTGCTGCCTTGCTGTCTTGCAAAAAATGTGGGGGGATAGATTGGACCTTAGGGAGGCTTGACTTCTTGAACTCCACATGCGTATCACCAGGTTGAGGTAGTGGATCGTCCTCTTCATCAGAGCTTGTCTCTTCCTTCCCCTTTGGATCATAGTCTTCTTCTTCCTCTGTGGTCCATCCATAATGTTCCACATCCCCATATACTTTTGGGTTTGCGATATAATCAGCCATGTAACTCTCTCCCTGTGAATCTTGGGACGACATCTTGTTCCAAATCTGCAACAGGAACAACTCAAAACAAAAATAGAGGATATTTGCGTGATACGGTGGTCAAAACCTTCGGGAGTATATATAATGAATTTTTACCAACCAAAATACGTAACATACAAGAAAACGGAGTCCGGGAGGCACACGAGGTGCCCACGAGACAGGGGGGCGCACCCTACAGGGGGGGGGCGGCCTCCTCTCTCGTGGGAGCCTCGTGTCCCTTTCAGACTACTTCTTTCTTCCTAAAATTCTTAAATAATCCAAAATTGATGAAAATTGCCATTAGAGTTGTTTTGGAGTCGGTTTACTTATCGTACCATGTACTTATGCCTTTTCGGAGTCTGGAACGTTCTGGAAAGTGTCTCTTATGTATTCCTCAGGGGTTATGGTTTCAATAATATTAGTTTCAACATTGATAGGATTACTTGAAATATAATGTTTAATTCTTTGACCATTTACCACCCTCGGATTTGTGCCTTCAAAGTTGTTGATTTTTATAGCACCAGAACGATAGACCTCGTCAATAACGTAGGGGCCTTCCCATTTTGAGAGAAGTTTTCCTGCAAAAAATCTTAAACGAGAGTTGAATAATAACACATAATCTCCTACGTTAAACTCACACTTTTGTATCATTGCCACCCTTGACTTTTTCTTTAAAAAGCTTGGCATTCTCATATGCTTGGGTTCTCCATTCATCAGGTGAGCTAATATCAAACAACCTCTTCTCACCGGCAAGTTTTAAGTCATAATTGAGCTCCTTAATAGCCCATTATGCTTTATGTTCAATTTCAAGAGGTAAATGACATGCTTTTCCATAAACCATCTTATATGGAGACATACCCATAGGACTTTTGTATGCAGTTCTATAGGCCCATAATGCACCATCAAGTTTTTTGGACCAATTCTTTCTAGATCTATTCACAGTCTTTTGCAAAATTAATTTGAGCTCTCTATTTCTCAACTCTACTTGACCATTAGACTGCGGGTGATAAGGAGATGCGATTCTATCATTGACATCATACTTAGTGAGCATCTTGCGGAAAGCACCATGAATAAAATGTGAACCACCATCAGTCATAAGATATCTAGTGACTCCAAACCTCGGAAAAATAACTTCTTTAAGCATTTTAATAGAAGTGTTATGATCAGCACTACTAGTTGGAATAGCTCCTACCCACTTAGTAACGTAATCAACAGCAACTAAATTATGTGTATAACCATTGGAGGCATGAAAAGGTCCCATATAATCAAAGCCCCAAACATCAAACGGTTCAATGACAAGAGAATAATTCATAGGCATTTCTTGACGTCTACTAGACATTCATCACAAGATAAGACAAACTTACGAGCATCTTTGAAGAGAGTAGGCCAATAAAAACCAGATTGTAGTACCTTGTGTGCAGTTCTATCTCCAGCGTGGTGCCCTCCATAGGATTCAGTGTGACACTTGCGTAGGATTTGTTCCTGTTCATGCTCAGGCACACAACCTCTAATAATACCATCTACTCCTTCCTTATAAAGGTGTGGATCATCCCAGAAGTAATGTCTTAAATCATAAAAGAACTTTTTCTTTTGCTGGTATGTGAAACTAGGCGGTATATATTTAGCAACAATGTAATTAGCATAATCAGCATACCAAGGAGCAGTACGAGAAGCATTGACAACCGCTAATTGTTCATCAGGAAAGCTATCATTAATAGGCACTGGGTCATCACGAACATTCTCTAACCTAGACAAGTTGTCTGCAACGGGGTTCCCAACTCCCTTTCTATCAATAATGTGCAAATCAAATTCTTGGAGCAAGAGAACATATCTAATGAGTCTAGGCTTAGCATCTTTCTTTTCCATAAGATATTTAATAGCAGCATGATCAGTGTGAATAGTAACTTTGGAATCAACAATATAAGGTCTAAACTTATCACATGCAAACACAACTGCTAAGAACTCTTTTTCAGTAGTAGCATAGTTTCTCTAGGCAGTATCAAGAGTCTTACTAGCATACTAGATAACATTCAATTTCTTATCGACCCTTTGCCCTAAAACATCACCTACATCATAATCACTAGCATCGCACATAATTTCAAAAGGTAAATTCCAATCAGGTGGCTGAACAATGGGTGTAGTGATCAAAGCTTTCTTAAGTGTTTCAAATGCTTCTACACAATCATCATCAAAGACAAAAGGAATATCTTTTTGCAATAAATTAGTCAGAGGCCTAGAAATTTTAGAAAAGTCCTTAATGAACCTCCTATAAAAACCGGCGTGACCAAGGAAACTTCTTATACCTTTTATGTCCTTGGGACATGGCATCTTTTCAATAGCATTAACTTTGGCTTTATCAACTTCAATACCTCTCTCGGAGATCTTGTGCCCCAAGACAATGCCTTCATTAACCATAAAGTGACAATTTTCCCAATTCAGGACGAGACTAGTGTCTTCGCATCTCTGCAAAACTCAATCAAGGTTGCTCAAACAATCATCAAAAGAGGATCCATAGACGGAGAAGTCATCCATGAATACCTCACAAATCTTTTCACAAAAATCAGAAAATATAGCCATCATGCATCTTTGAAAGGTAGCAGATGCATTACATAAACCAAAAGGCATACGTCTATAAGCAAAAGTACCAAAAGGGCAAGTAAAGGTAGTTTTAGATTGATCCTTTGCTGACACAGGTATTTGAGAGAAACCAGAATAACCATCTAGAAAGCAAAAATGTGTGTGTTTGGATAGCCTTTCTAGCATTTGATCAATAAAAGGTAAATGGTAATGATCTTTCTTAGTAGATTTATTTAACTTACGAAAATCAATTACCATCCTATAACCTGTAATAATTCTTTGCGGGATCAATTCATCTTTATCATTAGAAACAACGGTAATACCTCCCTTTTTAGGGACACAATGGACAAGGCTTACCCATTCACTATCAGCAACGGGATAAATAATACCTGCCTCAAGGAGCTTTAAAATCTCCTTTCTTATCACTTCCTTCATTTTGGGATTTAATCGTCTTTGAGGATCTCTAACTGGTTTGGCATCTTTCTCCACTGAAATTTTGTGTTGACATAATGTGGGACTAATGCCCTTAAGATCATCCAGAGTATATCCAATAGCGGCTCGGTGCTTCTTTAGAGTTTTCAATAATCTTTCTTCTTCTTTCTCTGAAAGGTTAGCACTAATAATAACAGGATATATTTCTTTTTCATCAAGATAAGCATACTTAAGATTATCAGGTAATGGTTTGAGTTCAAAAACGGGATCACCCTTGGGTGGAGGGGGATACCCAAGAATTTCAACAGGAAGGTTATGTTTCAGCATAGGTTCCTGTTTAAGGAACACTTCATCTATTTCTTCCCTTTCCTTCATAAACATATCGTTTTCATGGTCTAGCAAATATTGTTCTAATGGATCAGTTGGAGGAACAGCAATGGAAGCAAGACTGATAATTTCATCCTTACTAGATGGTTCCCTTTCATGAGGTTGTCTACTAAACTTGGCAAAATTAAACTCATGAGACATACCGTCTATGCCAACAGTGACAATATTCCTTTCACAATTAATCTTAGCACTAGCCGTATTCAAGAATGGTCTACAAAAATAATGGGACAAAAATCATCTTGTGGGGAGGCAAGAACAAGAAAATCAGAAGGGTATTTAACCTTCCCGCACAAAACTTCAACATCTCTAACAATCCTAATAGGTTTAATGGTATCCCTATTAGCAAGCTTAATAGTAACATCAATGTCTTCTAATTCAACAGGTGCAATATCGTGAATAATTTCTTTATAAAGATCATAAGGTATTGCACTAGCACTAGCACCCATCACATAAGCCATGATAACAATGATCTCCTATTTTGACAGAAAGAACAGGCGTGCCTATAACAGGTCTACGTGTCTTAGTATCAGGTCTAGCAATATTAGGAGTCTCACCCAAGAAAGAAATAACATGCCCATCTAAATCCTTCTCCAAGAGATCTTTAACCATAGCAATACTTGGTTCAACATTATTTTGTTCAGGAGGTGTATAGGTCCTAGTATTACTCTTACAAACAACAGTCGAAGCTTTAGCGTGATCTTTTATTCTAACATGAAAAGGAGGTTTTTCAACATAAGCAGTAGGAATAATAGGATCACTATATGTAATAGTCTTTTCTTCGACTGTAATAGGTGCAACTACTTTCACTTCAACAGGAGGATTATATTTAGACCACTTCTCTTTTGGGAGATCAATGTGAGTAGCAAAAGTTTCACAAAAAGTAGCTACTATCTCAGAGTGAAGTCCATACTTAGAGTTAAATCCATGGAAAGCATCGGTATCCATAAAAGATTTAACACAATCGAACTTAGGTGTCATACCTGACTCCTTACCATCATCGGAACCCCAATCTTCAGAGTTACATTTAATTCTTTCCAATAAGTCCCATTTGAAATCAATAATCTTCAGCATATAAGAACTAGCACATGAAGTATCGAGCAGGTTGCGATTATCGAGAGAAAGCCGAGCATAAAAATTCTGTATAATCATTTCCCGAGAGAGCTCATGATTGGGGCATGAATATAACATTGATTTAAGCATCCCCCAAGCTTGAGCGATGCTTTATCCTTCACGAGGCCAGAAATTATATATGTAATTACGATCACGATGAACAAGATGCATAGGATAGAACTTTTGGTGAAATTCCAACTTCAATCGCTTATAATTCCAAAATCTCATATCATCACATAGCCTATACCATGTCATTGCATATCCCTTCAAAGATAAAGGGAGGAACTTCCTTTTGACAACATCATCAGGAATACCTGCAAGCTTAAATAATCCACAAACTTCATCCACAAAGATAAGGTGTAAATCGGGATGCAATGTTCCGTCTCCTGCAAAAGGATTAGCTAGCAGTTTTTCTATCATACCCGAAGGAATCTCAAAGTGAATATTTTCATAAAGTTCAGTAGGCTGAGGAGCATCTCTTTGCTCTTCTGGTTGGGGTGAAGATACCCCAAACAAGCCCCTCAAAGGATTAGTTTCCATAGTGACAAGTAACAGAAAATTTCAGCACATTATATAAATGTTTCGTTACCAAGTTCCACTCACCAAAAGCGCTACGCTCCCCGGCAACGGCGCCAGAAAAGAGTCTTGATGACCCACAAGTATAGGGGATCTATCGTAGTCCTTTCGAGAAGTAAGAGTGTCGAACCCAACGAGGAGCAGAAGGAAATGATAAGCGGTTTTCAGTAAGGTTTTCTCTGCAAGCACTGAAATAGTAGGTGATTGATAGTTTTGTGATAAGATAAATAGTAACGAGCAAAAAGTAAATAAAGTAAATAAAGTGCAGCAAGGTAGCCCAATCCTTTAAGTAGCAAAGGATAAGCCTGGACAAATTCTAATAATGAAGAAGGAGCTCCCGAGGACACATTGGGAATTATCGTCAAGCTAGTTTTCATCACGTTCATAAGATTCGCGTTCGGTACTTTGATAAGATATGTGGGTGGACCGATACTTGGGTACTGCCCTAACTTAGACAAGCATCCCACTTATGATTAACCCTATTGCAAGCATCCACAACTAAAAAAAGGTGTATTAAGGTAAACCTAACCACAACATTAAACATATGGGTCCATATCAACCCCTAACGAAGCAACACATAAACTAGGGTTTAAGCTTCTGTCACTCTAGCAACCCATCGTCTACTTATTACTTCCCCATGCCTTCCTCTAGGCCCAAACAATGGTGAAGTGTCATGTAGTCGACGTTCACATAACACCACTAGAGGAAAAGACAACATACATCTCATCAAAATATCGAACGAATACCAAATTCACATGACTACTAATAGCGAGACTTCACCCATGTCCTCAGGAACAAATGTAACTACTCACAAAGCATATTCATGTTCATAATCAGAGGGATAATAATATGAATAAAGGATCTGAACATATGATCTTCCACCAAGTAAACCAAATAGCATCAACTACTAGGAGTAATCAACACTACTAGCAACCCACAGGTACCAATTTGTGGTTTTGATATAAGATTGGATACAAGAGATGAACTAGGGTTTTGAGAGGAGATGGTGCTGGTGAAGATGTTGATGGAGATTGACCCCCTCCCGATGCGAGGATCGTTGGTGATGACGTTGGTGATGATTTCCCCCTCCCGGAGGGAAGTGTCCCCGACAGAATAGCTCCGCCAGAGCCTTAGATTGATTCCGCCAAGTTTCCGCCTCATGGCTGCGGAGTTTCGTCCTGTAAGCTTGCCCACGATTTTTTCCAGGATAAAAGTGATGATATAGCAGAAGATGGACGCCGGAGGCCCACCAGGGGGCCCAGGAGATAGGAGGCCGCGCCCTACAGGGGGGCTATCTCCTGGACAGGGCGTGGGCCCCCTGGCCTATTTCTTTCACTCATAAATTGTTAATAAATCCAAAAAGTTGTTTCGTGGTGTTTCAAGACTTTTGGAGTTGTGCAGAATAGGTTTCCAACGTTTGCTCCTTTTCCTGCCAGAATTCCAGCTGCCGGCATTCCCCCTCTTCATGGAAAACCTTGTAAAATAAGAGAGAATAGCCATAGGTATTGAGATATAATGTGTAATAACAGCCCATAATGCAATAAATATTGATATAAAAGCATGATGCAAAATGGACGTATCAAGTCATGCCCCGCCGGAGGCCCCTGAGCGTCTCCACCGAGCTCGTCTTCAACCTTTTGTCGACCAGATCGCCTCCGCCGCCCCGCTTGCTCCGGCTCATCTCCGACCTTGCCGTCTGCTCCGTCGCAACCACCGTGAGATGGGCCACCTCCCTATCCTCTCTGCTCTCCTTCTCGTGCACCACAGCAAGCACTCTGAGCTCACCCGCATGCGCCGCCATGGAGCTCATCGCCGACGAGGCTCCGGCCACTCAACGACCATGCCACCCTGTCCACTAACCCTACTGCACCCCTAGGAGCACAAAGCACCACTCCACGTGCCTTGCCGTGCCCCCTAGAGACGAGTACGAGCTCACCCGAGCTCCGGCCACCGCCAAACTCGTCGCCGGCGCCGTTTCCGGCGACCCCGAGTCCAACCACCAGCACCACCCGCTGCGGCTCGCTCCCAGCGATCCATAGAGCCCAACGGCGCCCCGAATGGTGCCCTGTAGGTGAAACCCCCACCTGCACAGCCACGTTTGGCCTCGCCGGTGGCTAAATGCCGGCGAGTTGACCCTGCTGACCCCCGTTTGACCACAGGTGGGCCCAGTTTGACCCCCCTGGGTCAATGACAGGTGGGCCCTAGCCCTGCTAACTAATTAGGATTAGTATTAACTAATATTCAGTTAAACTAATTACACTGACACACGGGACCCATTGTCATGTTTGACCTGGACTGTCCCGTTGACCACTGACGTCACCCTGACATAATGCTGATGCAGTAATTTATTTACTGGAATTATTTTTACACAAGAAATTCCAAACAATACCACAAACTTCAAAAAATCATAGAAATTAATCTGTAGCTCCAAATGCAAAGTGTTATATATGAAAAATTATCAGAAAAATCCAATCTATCCATCTGTACTGGTTCCATGCATGTTTACGCAAGATAACCTGTTGTTTAGTGCAGAACAAGTTAAAGCACTATTAAGGACATTTATGAGTTTGAAACTTGAATCTTTGGTTCAAAATGGTTCAAACCCATCTGGTCTTAGTTGCATTAGCCCAATAAACTCATTTTGCCATGTCTCATGCATGCATCATATTGTTGCATATTGTTTGGTGATGATTGTGTATCGGTGCTCTCTGCGGCAGGTTCTGCCCCCGAGGAGTATCGCGAATACCCTAACGAAGAACAATACCAGTGCACGGACCCATTAGGCAAGCAACCAACCATTTGATCATATCGATACAATCCCATATTCTCGCTTCTACTCTCTTTTACTGCATTAAGACAACGCGATTCAAACTGCTATGTGCTACTGTAGTTGAACCCATCTCCTCTGCATGACCTGTCATTGCCACAGTAACTAGATGAAACCCACTAGCATGTGTAGGAGTTGATTGAGCCATGTGTATGTGATGTTCCTACCTTGCTATGCCTGCTATGCTTAGAGTCGTGTCAGGTCTGGTTCATCTGGGTGATGGGCTAGAGTGAAATGATCATGTCGGTAATCAGAGTGACGTGTTGAACATGATTTGGTAAAGATATCGATGAGAGGCCATGTAGGAGTACATGGTTGGTTGTTTCATTGAAGTCGTCCCTAAGCACTGAGATCTATATGTGTGATTTAAGATTCAGCTACTACCATACATTGGGATCCTTAATTGACTCGCTCGACTTCTTATCCACCCTAGTCCTCTGTCCAGGAGTTGCAAGTAGTTTCTGGTGTTTGTAGCTTACTGGAGGCCATGGGCAGCGCTGACCCGCGGGGTGGGCTGTGATGCGGTAGGTACGTGGCCGGGTATACCGGACGATTGTTAGGTGTCTCGAAACCCTGTACACATCATTTAGGGCCGTATGTGGAAACCTTGGCCGGACTCCCTGCGGATGGAACCTAAATAGGTGATAAACCTGGACTAGAGACTTAGGTGTTTAGGTAGGTCGTGGTCTACACCCACATCGGTTTTTGCTTGAAGTCTGCCGAGCACATGTCGTGTGCAGACGCTAAGTGGTGGAAACATGTATGAAGAAGTACACCCCTACAGGGTTAACATCATCTATTTGAATAGCCGCGTCCGCGGTAAAAGACTACTTGGTTGCCTATACAGTTCATAGACAAGTAAATGGAAACTACTAAAAGCCTCAAGATAAGCGTGAGTGCCGAGGATGGCTCTTCCATAGGATGATGGAGGTGGATCCTCGGTAGTGTATTGAAGTGGTGAGTAGTGGACTCGAGTGCGCAAAACCATTTCAAGTTGGAGTCTCATAAGATAGCTTAGCCAAGAGTCAAAGCTGGCTTGCTGCAATAACCCCACCAACCCTTCTTGATAATATGCATGTATGTAGGATCTGATGTAAGTCTTGTTGAGTACCTTTGTACTCACGTTGCTTAATTTACGTTTTACAGAAGACGCTGCAACCCCTTTCTGATGGGTTCTACGTAGACGTCGATGTCGATGAGTAGGCTGAAGCCCAGGTGGTGATCCTGAGCTCATGAAGGACCATGTAGTATAGTCAGGCTTACCCAAGCCTCTTTTATTTTTCATAGTTGTCTGTACTCAGACAAGTTACTTCCGCTATTGGCTTGGATGCTTGTATGACATGAATGCTGGGTCGTGTGACCCGTACTTGTGTGTATGATATGTATGGCTCTCTGAGCCTTTAAATAAAGTACTTGTGTTGTAGAGTCATGTTGTGATGCCTTGTTGTATTTGCACATATCGAGCATATTGTGTGTATGATTGAAATGCTTGGTATGTGTGGGATCTGACTATCTAGTTGTTTATCCTTAGTAGCCTCTCTTACGGGAAATGTCTCCTAGGGATTCCACTGAGCCATGGTAGCTTGCTACTGCTCCGGAACACTTAGGCTGGCCGGCATGTGTCCTTCTTCGACCCTGTGTCTGTCCCTTTGGGGAAATGTCACGCGACGAATACCGGAGTCCTGTTAGCCCAATGCTACAGCCCGAATTCACTCGCTGATGACCGACACGTTCGATTTTGGGTCATGGATGCCTGTCCCTGTACGTTTGTGCCACTTTGGGTTTACGACTAACCATGTCAGCTCGGGCTCCTTATCATATGGATGCTAGCGACACTATCATATACGTGTGCCAAAAGGCGCAAACGGTCCCGGGAAAAGGTAAGGCGACACCCGTGGGGATACCGTGTGTGAGGCCGCAAAGTGATATGAGGTGTTACATGCTAGATCGATGTGGCATTGAGTCGGGGTCCTGACAATAGCGTCTTGCATGGCATGAGATAAGCTAGTCGAATTGTAGAAGACGAAAATTACACGTTGAAGCATTAGAAATCAAGCTTAGTTACGAAAAAACACTTTGCATCATAGCTTACCATATCACAATCGAAGGCCTCCTCGAGCTTAATGCTGAAGCGCCGACCTTCGTCCAGGTGAGGCCTGTCGTAGAAACCCCGGTTGTCGCCGCCCCGGGACCTTCTTCGTCCGACGACATTTCCTATGTTCATAATTCAAATATTAAACTTGTACAATTAAATATATGTACTACAAAAACTAAATGAGATCATTATTATTCATCATGGGTTGACTATCGGTCTGTCGAGTCTTTTCTTGAAAACTCTCAGCTCACATGGTGTATATATTCGACAGTTGGTGAGGGTAGCTCCTCCTTCCGTTCCCGAGTGCATTACACCAAATTGTCTAGCACACGGGAACAAAGGAGAAGCTACCCCCATGACAACAGTTGGGATTCTTCGTCCTCTCATATATGGTGGAGACTCTCCCTCAATGATTCCTCTCTGACATTTGCGACCGTCGGTGATGGTCGTCCTCTCATATATTTGCGTCGGTAACAGTCAGGATTCTTCGGCCTCAACAGACTTAAAGTCAAACCGAAATATCGTTTAGTTATCTTTCTAAAAAATCCAGGCCACTCGATATTTCCTACATATTCTAGCACAAGTCATGCCAAAATTCACGGAAAATTCGGGCATGACCTTTGCTAAAACAGGACATATCAAGCGCCTAAAATTTGCCGGAACGGAAATTAATCAACACTCCGGCAAAACATAGACCACTTGGAGGTGTAACCTGCAAACATGACCGGCCACTTGGGCAACCACATATCCTATTTGAGCAACACAAAATGTACATGTTTTTATCTACATCATATCTTATAGGACTCATATTGACATGGAGATTTGGCTGGTCTCACCTCGAGGTCGGAGGGGGTCGGTGATGGGGACGACGGGGGGGATGATGGAGGGTGTCGGTGTCAAAACCAGCGGATCTCGGGTAGGGGGTCCCGAACTGTGCGTCTAGGCGGATGGTAACAGGAGACAAGGGACACGATGTTTTTACCCAGATTCGGGCCCTCTCGATGGAGGTAAAACCCTACTCATGCTGGATTAATATTGATGATATGGGTAGTACAAGAGTAGATCTACCATGAGATCAGAGAGGCTAAACCCTAGAAGCTAGCTTATGGTATGATTGTTGTTCATCCTACGGACTAAAAACCCTCTGGTTTATATAGACACCGGAGAGGGATAGGGTTTCACAGAGTCGGTTACAATGGGAGGAGATCTACATATTCGTATCGCCAAGCTTGCCTTCCACGCCAAGGAAAGTCCCATCCGGACACGGGACGAAGTCTTCAATCTTGTATCTTCATAGTCCAGGAGTCCGGCCAAAGGTATAGTCCGGCTATCTGGACACCCCCTAATCCGGGACTCCCTCAGTAGCCCCCGAACCAGGCTTCAATGACGATGAGTCCGGTGCGCAGATTTGTCTTCGGCATTGCAAGGCTGGTTCTTCTCCAAATTCCATATACCTGTTGAATAGTGTCCGGCTTCTGGTGAATGTTGCGCTCCTTGGCTTCCACGCCCAATAATGGCCATCTTCCACATGTCAAACGAATGCGAAAAGCCAGGGTGTTTTTTCATTTACCCCCTAGCTGCGCAAATGAGCTGCCTATAAAAGAGACGAGGATTTAGATCCGAATCACACCATCTTCCCTTCGCGAGCATTCATCGGAGCGCATCTGACAGAGATCCATTCCATCATGGCCAGTCAACGCAGCTCCTCCTCTCGCCCTCCCAGCCCTCAGCCTGGAGATTGGGAGAGATGCTCCGTCCCGCACAGCGAGCTAGTGACACTCCAAGCCAAGGGGTTTCTCCCCCAGCCTACATGGTCCCGGTTCGAGCCGGGCTTGCCACCTATAATGGTGGAGAGAAAGCGGAGAGCGTCCCCAATCCCTCCAAAGGAGAGCGGGTATACCTTGTCCCTTATTTGATAAGAGGGCTCGGATTTCCAATTCATCCATTTCTTCAGGGGCTCCTGGAGTTCTACGGCCTCCAGTTGCACAACCTTACGCCTGCCTCCATATTGCATATTGCGGGCTTCGTAGCCCTTCGCGAGCTATTTTTGGGCACCGAGGCTCATTTCGCGCTGTGGAAGAAGCTGTTCTGCCTTGTGCCCCATTCTCAGGAGGGGTTGATATATCAAGTGGGCGGAGCCGAACTATGGCGCATCGCCGGGACCGGATATCTATCCGGAACCCCAAAGAAGGCGTCCGAAGACTGGCCTTCAGAATGGTTTTATATAGAAGATGTCCCCCTACCGAACCCTGTTCGGATCGGCCTCCCTGAGTTCAATAATGCTCCTTTGAAGGAGCGCCTAAGCTGGCGTCCACGGAGCCCTCGGAAGGAAAATGACAAGGACGTCCTTTACTTGATGAGCCGGATAAGGTTGTTAGCTCATTCTGGAGTGACCATGATCGAGGTCATGGCCACATGCATTATGTGGGGGGTGCAGCTGCTTCAGTATAGAGGCCACCCCATGTGGGACTTCAACAGGGAGGACGACGCCACCCGGTGTGGCCGAAATCGGTTGCCGCTCTAATAAAGATCTTGTCTGCTTTGTACAAGGGATAAGAGGAGGAATTTCTCCGCGTCAACCCATGGGGCGGATTTTCTATGTACAATCCTCCAAGCTGGGTAAGCGGACACTTTCACTCGCCCATCCGTTTCATATTCCCATAGTTAAGTATTCAGTTTAGCAATTTCAATGCAGGAGCTACGCCAGGCTGTAAAGGAGATAAACAGCCCTCCTCCACAACCCGAGGACCCGGAACGGTCCTTCGACCCGGTCTCCCAAGAGGACCCGGACTTATTTGTGGAGCTGATCGATGGGGTGTTTCATCAATTGAGCAAGGACAACGCCTTAGTGGCCATTACGGCTGATTATCCCGGACTACTTCCAGCCTCACAACTAACCGAGACCGAAGTCCCAGTACTTTTAAGATGATCCATCCGTGCTTATTTTTGATCATCGTATACCAATGGCGTTTTTGCAGGGGAAGTCCTTGAGGCGGAGGGCCGAGCCTGCAGTGGCTAGCTAACAAGGGGCAGCAAGGCCCAGTAGGCTGAAAATAAGTGTGGTCCGGATTGAGATGCCGGCGCAACGGTATGGCGTGCCATCTTATTCCCATGTTTTATTCCCTCAAGGCATACTAGCGCTCGTGCTCTCTTCAGGAAAAAGAGCGCTCACCGGACTATATCCGGAGAGGTTGCCAATCGCGCCTCCACCAGCCAGGCTCCAAGGCCGGGTCCGGAAGCGGAGGCGAACACGAGGCGCGCACCGGACGCTCCTCCGACAGAGGATGCGGACGGGCTGTCTACCACCATTTCCGAGGTGGAGAGTGCCATGATCCACAGGCGTCGCCGGACAGTTCTTCATGACGCTTGTTTCTCCCAAGAGGCATTGGATGCCTTCAATTCGGGAGATGCGTACCTCCGTGCCGCTCAAAATGGTCTAGCCAGAGCCATGGAGTAGTATGTAAAAGACATATGGGTGAGAAAATTTGAAGGTTATATATGTCAGTAGCCCCCGAGACTTGAAACAGTTAGAATAACTGATTTAAGGATCATTTGTTATGCCGAATCTTATAGAAAAGAATACCCAACTGTCCCAGGAGCTGGAAGAGTGCAAAGCCCAACTTGAGGCCGCACTAGCCGCGACAGGGGAGGCCAAGGAGACCCCCTCTGGTAATATATGCTTCGAAAGATAAGTATGTTGTGAAGTGCGGTGTGTATGCAAATCTGACAATAACATTGCAGATGGCGCCGAGTAGATCCGGACAAGCAACAACTCTTGTGCTGGTTAAAGGTCAGCGAGAGCGTGCTTATGAAGGTGAGGCAGGAGAAGAATAATCTCCAAGATGCCAACACCCAACTGGGCGAGGAGCTAAAGGATGTTCGTGCCCAGCTGTCGGACTCCGTGAAGGAGAATCGGCGGCTTTGACGCAACATTTTTAGTAAGTGCTTGAACGAACTTCGAAATAGAGTTCGGCGAGGAAGTTGATTGACAGAGTTATGTCTGTAGGTATGCTAACAGGTCGGCCTGTAGAGGAAATGCCCAGTTCTACGGGTGACCTTCTTCCCGAGCTCTCACAACTGCACGAACGAGTTCGGCAGGTAATGCAAGGCGTCGCCCAGGCCTTGTGGCCATCCGTCTCCATGCCTGAAGGCCTTGAAGAGCTTGCAGAGAAGCTGAAGGGATCGCGGCAGCGCTTCCGATTATGGAAGATATCGGCCTGCCGTCCAGGCGCCAGGGAGGCCTGGGCCATGGTGAAGACGCGGTACATGAAGGCTGACCCAAACCACATGGCCGAGGTCGGACCTATGGGGCCCAATGGGAAGGAGATCCTTGTGAGCTTACTGTACGGCCAGGTAGAGTTGGCCACCAAATATTCCCAACATGACTGTAAACTAGTCAGCCTGTTGGATGGTATTGAAGAGGAATATACCCAGTCAAATTGACTATGTAATTTAAGATGACATGTAAAATGCCTTCTAGTCGGATTGTAGATCGTTTGTCATGGCGGACCTTTTCGCTTCAACCTCGGGACCCAATAGTCCAGAGTGTGTCCGAATACCCTCTCGGTTATGTAAGAACCGGGGCATGCATGGAGACCATGCATAGGGGTCATTAGTGCTTGAACAGACAAGTGCCCAACTAGTTATGTTATATTACATGGTTAGTAAGAAACATCTTCCAGGGAGAATAGTTCCGTTAGGGGTTCCTTTCCCTGGGAGGCATGCCCTAAAGTGCATGTACGGACTTCGAAAAAAGCAGAAAAGCATCCGGGGGCGGACAAATAAACGAGTGAGAAATCATCTTTAGTTCACCGACCAAATATTCCCTTAAGAACGGTAGCTTTCGGCTTCACCCAGTCTGAGGTACACATCCGGCTGACCCGGTAGTAACAATCGCAGAGGTGCTCCAATTTACCGCCTAGCCGAACAATCGGGAACGTAGGGGTAAGCACAGGAGCCAGGCAACCCAGCTTGGCCAAAACTTAAGTCATATCGATGCATATAATGGTGAATAAAAGGTACATGCGGAAGTGTGACACATGTGTTGGGCATGAGGCCCGTATAAACAAGCTTCTGTTAAAGAAGCCCCCAGGTATAATGAGCACGGATAGCGCGTCAATTGTGTGCGAACAAGGCGCGAATGAACCCTTAAAGGCTGTAAGAGAAAGGGAGGGAGAAGGAGAGAAATATAAGACATCTAATGTGTAAAAAATAGACAGAGGAAGGAGATGAACACAGAGGCCAGCGCTAGGCGTAGAATCTTTAGAGACGGGCTGCGTTCCATGGGTTCGGCTCGAGTCGGTTATCCGATGCATCTCGCAGACAGTATGCTCCACCAGTCAGGACTTGGTCAATAATAAAGGGACCTTCCCATTTGGGCTTGAGTTTGTCCTTTTTCTTGTCCGGCAGGCATAGAACTAACTCGCCAACATTGTAAGTTTTGGCCCGTACTTCTCTGCTTTGATATCTTCGAGCCTGCTGCTGATAGAATGCGGAATGGGCTTTTGCCACGTCACGCTCCTCCTCCAAGGCGTCCAAACTATCCTGCCAATCGAGTTCGGCTTCTCTTTCTTCGTACATGCGCACGCGAGGTGAGTCATGAATTATGTCGCAGGGCAGAACTGCCTCTGCGCCGTATACCATAAAGAATGGTGTGAATCCGGTGGTGCGATTCGGCGTGGTCCGTAGCCCCCAGAGTACGGAGTCGAGCTCCTCTACCCAGTGTGTGTTAGATTCCTTGAGGGACCGCACTAATCTGGGTTTGATGCCACTCATGATTAGACCATTTTCTCGCTCGACTTGACCGTTAGTTTTTGGGTGATAGACTGAAGCATAGTCGAGCTTGATGCCCATGTTTTTGCACTAGAGTTTGACCTCGTCGGCCATAAAGTTCGTGCCGTTATCAGTGATGATGCTGTGGGGGACGCCATAACAGTGTACGACCCCTGATATGAAGTCTATCACCAGTCCAGATTCGACCATCTTAATAGGCTTGGCCTCTATCCCTTTCGTGAATTTATCCACCATGACCAGTAGGTATTTTTGCTTGTGGGTTCCTCCTTTTAAGGGGTCCAACCATGTCAAGCCCCCAGACCGCAAAGGGCCAGGTGATGGGTATAGTTTGGAGGGCGGTGGGTGGCATATGGCTTTGGTTAGCAAAGAGCTGGCAACCGACGCATCGTTGGACTAAGTCCTGAGCATCTGCCCGGGCCGTCGGCCAATAAAATCCTGTACGGAAGGCCTTGCTTACAAGGGCCCGGGCTGCGACGTGGTGCCCGCCGAGTCCGGCATGAATTTCAGCCAGAAGATTCCGCCCTTCCTCTTCAGAGATACACCTTTGAAGGACTCCGGTGGTGCTTTTCTTATAAAGCTCTCCCTCATGGACTTTATAGGCTTTAGATCACCGCCCTATGCAGCTTGCCTCGTTTTGGTCCTCGGGAAGTTCCTACCTGGTTAGGTAGGCTAGGAATGGTTCTGTCCACGGGGCAATGACTGCCATTATTACATGGGCTGAGGATGTTACTTCGTTGGCAGAGCCTCCCGTTGTGTCAGAATGTTCGGTGTCGGGCAGTGCGGTTGGGTCCGGGCTGTTATTTCCGGATTCCCCTTCCCATAATACGAATGGCTTGAATAGCCTCTCCAAGAAAATGTTGTGGGGGGGGGACTGCATCGCGCTTTGCGCCAATGCGTGCCAAGACATCTGCTGCCTGATTGTTTTCCCGGGCTATATGGTGAAATTCGAGCCCCTCAAACAGAGCTGACATTTTTAGGACGGCGTTGCGATAAGCTGCCATTTTCGGATCCTTGGCATCAAAGTCTCCATTTATTTGGGATATTGCGAGGTTCGAATCCCCGCGCACCTCTAGGCGTTGGATGCCCATGGAGACTACCATCCGGAGACCATGTAGAAGGGCCTCGTATTCAGCTGCGTTGTTGGAGTCCGTATACATTATCTGGAGTACATATTGAACTGTATCTCCTGTTGGGGACGTCAGAACGATGCCAGCCCCCAAACCAGCTAACATTTTGGAGCCATCAAAGTGCATGATCTAGTTGGAGTATGTGTCGTACTCTTTAGGGAGTTCGGCTTCAGTCCATTCGGCGACGAAGTCGGCCAAAACTTGCGACTTAATAGCTCGCCGTGGCTTATAGGTTATGTCGAACGGGAGGAGCTCAATGGACCATTTGGCAATCCGGCCCATTGCATCGTGGTTGTTTATAATATCGTTAAGAGGTACTTCGGAGGCTACTGTTATTGAACACTCTTGAAAGTAGTGTTGCAGCTTCCGGGATGCCATAAACACCGCGTACGCTATCTTTTGATAATGTGGGTACCATGACTTGCATGGATTGAGGACAGTGGACACGTAGTAAACTGGTTTTTGAAGGGGGAATTTGTGTCCGTCCGTTTCTCGTTCGATAAGGAGCACCGCGCTTACAACTTGATAAGTTGCCGCAATGTTTAATAGCATTGGTTCGCCGATGTTAGGCACGGCCAGGACCGGGTTTGTTGCCAATATGGCTTTTATTTCTTCGAGTCCGGTGGCGGCATCCGTCCACTCGAAGTGTTCGGTGCGCCGGAGGAGGCGATAAAGGGGTAATGCCTTTTCTCCCAAGCGGGAGATAAAGCAGCTTAGAGCCGCCACGCATCCAGTCAATTTTTGTATTTGTTTGAGGTCCTTTGGAATATCCAATTGTGACAGAGCTCGGATCTTGGCTGGGTTTGCTTCAATTCCTCTACCGGATACAATGAAGCCCAAGAGCTTTCCGGCTGGTACGTCGAAAATGCATTTTTTCGGGTTAAGCTTGATGTCATATGTTCGGAGGTTATCAAATGTGAGCCTCAAGTCGTCTACTAGAGTTTGAACATGCTTGGTTTTGACGACCACGTCATCTACGTATGCCTCCACTGTTTTGCCGATCTGGTTTGCCAGACATGTCTAAATCATGCGCTGATATGTTGCGCCGGCGTTTTTGAGCCCGAAGGGCATTGTGTTGAAGCAGAATGAGCCGTATGGGGTGATGAATGTCGTTGCGGCTTGGTCTGGCTCTGCCATCTTAATTTGACGGTAGCCAGAGTATGCTTCGAGGAAACACAATGAATCGTGTCCTGCGGTAGCGTTGATAATTTGATCGATGCGGGGGAGGGGGAAGGGATCCTTTGGGCAAGCCTTGTTGAGGTCCTTGAAATCGACGCATAGGCGCCAGGATTTGTCCTTCTTTGGTACCATCACCAGGTTTGCTAGCCAGTCCGGATGTTTTATATCTCTGATGAATTCGGCCTCCAGTAGTTTGGCTAGCTCCTCTCCCATGGCTTGTCTCTTAGGTTCAGAGAAACACTGAAGAGCCTGCTTGACTAGCTTGAATCCTTTTAGGATGTTTAGGCTGTGCTCGGCCAACCGGCGTGGGATTCCTGGCATGTCTGAAGGGTGCCAGGCAAAAATGTCCCAATTTTCGCGTAGGAATTCTTGTAGTGCGGCGTCTACATAAGGTTTAATTGCGCCCCGATGGAGGCCATTTTTGTAGGGTCCATTGGATGGACTTGGAATTTGACTATTTCGTCCGCCAGTTTAAAGGAGGTGGACTTGGATCTTTTATCGAGTATCACGTCGTCCCTGTTCACCATGGAGCGCAGCGCAGTAAGTTCCTCGGCTGCTAGGGCTTCAGATAGTGCCTCAAGGTCCAATGCGGTTGTCTTATTTTCGGCGCAGAGTGCTATGTCCGGGTCACTAGCAAGAGTGATGATTCCGTTGGGTTCGGGCATTTTGAGCTTCATGTACCCGTAATGGGGTATAGCTTGAAAAATTGTGAATGCCTCTCCCCCTAATAGAGCGTGGTATCCGCTGCTGAACGAGGCCACTTGGAACGTGACCTCCTCGGACCTGTAATTATCCGGCGTGCCGAACACCACATCCAGTGTGATTTTTCCTGTACAACACGCTTCCCAACTAGGGATTATTCCTCTAAAGGTTGTGCTGCTTCGCTCAGTGCGGCTCCAGTCTATTTCCATTTTTCGAAGGGTTTCCTCATAAATGAGGTTCAATCCGCTGCCACCGTCCATGAGTACCTTGGTAAGGAGAAAGCCGTCCACTATTGGACTGAGGACCAATGCGGCTGGTGCTCGGGCTGTTCGGAATTTAGGTTCATCACTGGCATTAATGGTAATAGCCGTGTCACTCCATGGGTTTATTGTTGCTACTTGGTAGACTTCGGCAAGGCTGCGGAGTGTTCATTTCCGCATATTATTTGATGCGAAAGTCTCGAAGACTGTTAATACCATACTGGTATCCCTGGGCTGGTGCTCTGTGAATTCTGGAGTTAGAAGCTCTTCGCCACTTCTGGCCACCTGCCGGAGTATCCAACATGCTCTAAGGCTATGAGTTGGTGTGGCGCCCTCTGTACTATGAATTTTACAGGGTCCATTGAGCCATCCCTCCAGTACGGTTCCATGCCCTATAGAGAGTTTTTGCTTTTTGGTGTTTAACCTAGGTGCCTGGCGATAATGCACCCTTTTATTTCGGACTCGGGTTGTATTCAGGGCCAGATTGTCCCAAAATTTTATTTCGGTTTTCCAGGCGCTTTCCATCGCACAGTACTTTCATACTATGGATGCCAAGTCAGCAAAGCGTGTAATTTCACGGCGACTTATGGCGTTGAGGATTCCGTGTCCGTGCAATTATTGCAGAAGAATGAAATTGCATCCTCCTCGCGACAGTCCTTTATCCTGTTCATGACCAGGAGGAATCTGGCCCAGTAATGGTGTACTGTTTCTGCGGGCTCTTGCCGAATTTGCGATAGATCGCTTATATTTGGGTGGGCGGGTGGAATTAAATCCGGAACCTCACCCAATCTGAGACTCAGGGGCCAAGGAGTTTCCCAACTTGGAAGCTTGGGTTCTTGGATGTTGTCCAATGAATCTAGCCCGCTGCCTGACTTTAGGTTCAGGGCTTGAGTGACGTCCTCCCCTCCGCGGGTATCCGGCTTGGAGGGATCGGGAATACGGACATAACTAGTCCTTAAGATAGATGAAGGCTTGCCGCATTGTTCCTCCACCACTACAACATGGTGGGTGACCTGGGGAGAGTTAATCTCTCTCGGATCGGGTTTAGGCCCAATCTGATCATAGTCTGTAGCGACTCCCAGGGCGGCGATGCGATCCAAGAGCTCGTTTAAGGAAGAGAGCTCCATTGGATCTAACTGCTCGGCGAGTTCGGAGTTGACGTGGAGATTGCTTTCGATGACCCGAGAAGTCATCGTCGGTGCGGCGGCCGAACAGGCATCGGTGCGGCGGCCGAACAGGCGGTCATAAGAAAACCGCCTAGCCGGAGAGTTTGGCCGATAGCCAAAGCTCCTTTAGCAACAGTGCCGTCTTTAAAGATGGGATGAGGCATCCTTCCTGATGGCGACGGCACAGCGGAGCTCTCAATGAAAGCACCAATGTCGGTGTCAAAACCGGCGGATCTCGGGTAGGGGGTCCCGAACTGTGCGTCTAGGCGGATGGTAATAGGAGACAAGGGACACGATGTTTTTACCCAGGTTCAGGCCCTCTTGATGGAGGTAAAACCCTACTCCTGCTTGATTAATATTGATGATATGGGTAGTACAAGAGTAGATCTACCATGAGATCAGAGAGGCTAAACCCTAGAAGCTAGCCTATGGTATGATTATTGTTCGTCCTACGGACTAAAAACCCTCCGGTTTGTATAGACACCGGAGAGGGCTAGGGTTACATAGAGTCGGTTACAATGGGAGGAGATCTAGATATCCGTATCGCCAAGCTTGCCTTCCATGCCAAGGAAAGTCCCATCCGGACACAGGACGAAGTCTTCAATCTTGTATCTTCATAGTCCAGGAGTCTGGCCAAAGGTATAGTCTGGCTATCCGGACACCCCCTAATCCGGGACTCCCTCAGAGGGGCTGCTTGATTTCTGTAAAAACAAAAACCCTATAAGTTATCACTAATACATCCCGAATAGTATCATACATATAACATCACTAATACAACTAAAACCCTAGCGAACGACGGGTATCGACGACGAGGATGCGGGATAGGCATCGTCGACGTCGATGCGGGAATAATTGCTTAAACTAAAAAAATAAGAACAAATGTGACATGTTCAACTAGTTCTATTAATTCAACTAGTTCTTAGTAAAAATAAACTTACTATAAATAAAAATAAACTAGTTCTTTCTAAAAAAACTAGTTCAACTAGTTATATTAATTTTCTTACTAAAAATACATTAGTTCTATTAATTCAACTAGTTCTTACTAAAAATAAACTAGTTCAACTAGTTTTATTAATTTACTTACTAATTATTTTATACACTTACTAAAAATAGTTAAAAAACTACATTAGACAATAGTAAAAACTACAGTAAAAAACAGAAAAAAAGAGATGGAGGGAGGAGGGGAAGGG
>NC_057795.1:434314996-434323419 GCF_018294505.1 Triticum aestivum | reverse complement strand
AGGAGGGGGGAGGAGGGAGGGGAGGAGGAAGGAGGGAGTACCTCGGTGGAGGAGCAGCGCGGCGGCGGTGGACGACGGGTTCGGCGCGGGCGAGAGTGAGTGAGAGGGAGAGTGAGTGAGAGGGTCAACCGCTCCAGGATAAGGTAAGTAAGTAGTAGCGCGTTTCCGAGATACGTGCTACTGCTATGGGACGTAGTAGTAGTGCTGGTTAAGGATACGCACTACTCCTAAGTGGGGCTAGCCATCTGCGCCCAGTACAAACATAGCAACAACGCGTTTTCCTAGCACGCACTACTGCTAAAGTAGTAGCAGTAGCGCGGTTTATTTAAACACGCTACTACTAAGTAGAAGTAGCGCCCTGTTTTGTCCAGCGCTACTACTAAGATGTTGTGTATAAGGTTTTCCCTAGTAGTGATTGTATTGTTGCCATCAAGGATAAAAAGATGGGGTTTTCATCATATTGCTTGAGTTTATCCCTCTACATCATGTCATCTTGCTTAAAGCGTTACTCTGTTCTTATGAACTTAACATTCTAGATGCAGGCAGGAGTCGATCGATGTGTGGAGTAATAGTAGTAGATGCAAAATCGTTTCGGTCTACTTCTCACGGATGTGATGCCTATATTCATGATCATTGCCTTAGATATCATCATGACTTTGCGCTTTTCTATCAATTTCTCAATAGTAATTTGTTGACCCACCGTATGCTATCTTCAAGAGAGAAGCCTCTAGTGAAACCTATGGCCCCCGGGTCTATTTTCCATCATATATTTTCAGATCTATAAACCAAAAAACCCAAAAATACCTTGCTGCAATTTATTTGTTTTTACTTTGTTTTATGTTTTAGTAATCTTTTATATCTATCTCTATCAAACATCATCCTTGCAAGTGACCGTGAAGGGATTGACAACCCCTTTATCGCGTTGGGTGCAAGTGTTTGATTGTTTGTGCAGGTTCATAGACTAGAGGTTTGCTTGTACCTCCTATTGGATTTATACCTTGGTTCTCAAACTAAGGGCAATACTTATCTCAACTTTTCTGCATCACCCTTTCCTCTTCAAGGGAAAAACCAACGCAAGCTCAAGAAGTAGCAACTCCCAATTTAAGGCAATGCGGATACAGTAGGTTCTCTAGATATGCAACCATATGAGAACAATGTATATGGCAAGAAATCACAAAGCAAGGTGTGCTATGCAACAACTAATTAGCAAGCAAACAAGCATACAAGACAAGTAAAGGTGCAGAAAATAATGTCCATGAGTGAGTCGACAACGTGGATTGATCCCGAAGTTCACACTCTTTGGGAACTGTTAATCTCTGTTGGAGAAGTGCTGACGCTAGAGCTTCGGAGCACCAACAAGTAGCTCACATTATCATCTCTTTGAGTCACCCCAAACGAATGAGGCTCAGATCATCGGGGTTGGTGTTGAAGGTGACCACCACACCTTTATAAACTTTCTGGAGCACACCGCCAGCAAGGAAGCTTTCGGGCCTTGACTCCTACCTCATAGGATCCCACATCTCCAAGAGTAACAAGTTTTGGTGAAGAACAAGTTGGGGAATCACAAATCAGTTTGGTCGAAAGTAGACTGGGTGAACCTCTTCCAAATCTTAAAGTATGGTGGAGTTTGAGTGAAGGGATTTGGAGTAATCGAGATTTTAGGGTGTAAGAATAAAGAACAACTCAAAATCAATGGCTAGGGTTGAGAGGTGGAAGAGGGGGTATTTATACCCCTTCACACCAATGTGAGTATTGCCCCACAGGAGACTTCGAGTGCTCGGGGTTAAGTACCTGGGTGCCCAGACTACCCAGGGCACCGCCACGCAGAAGACACCGGGTGCCCAGAGGAAGACTTTGGGTGCTTGAGGTGTCCAATGGGATATTTCTACTTGTGAGTTGCATTGGGATTTTCCTCGAATAGGGGGGGGGATTGAGTATAGTAGAGATAAGTATTTCCCTCTATGAGAACCAAGGTTGATCAAACCAGTAGGAGAATCACGCAAAGCCTCGTGAATAGCACTTGCACACACAACAGCAAATACTTGCATCCAACGCGGGCAAGAGGGTTGTCAATCCCCTTGAACTCGTTACTTGCAAGGATCAAATATTGTAGTGGTAGATATATAAATTGCAAAATTAAATAAAGTAAATAAAACTGCAGCAGTAAACCCGGGGGCCATAGTTTTCACTATAGGCTTCTCTCTTGAACACATAGCATATAGTGGGTGAATAAATTACTGTTGGACAAGTGATCGAAAAGTGCATAGTTATGACGATATTCACGACAATGATCATGTATATAGGCATCACGTCTGAGACAAGTAGACCGACTCCTGCTTGCATCTACTACTATTACTCCACCAATTGGCTGCTATCCAGCATGCATCTATGGTATTAAGTTCATAAAAACAGAGTAACACCCTAAGCAAGATGACATGATGTAAACAAAGTAAACCCAATTGATACGTCTCCAGCGTATCTATAATTTTTTATTGTTCCATGCTATTATATTTATCCATCTTGGATGTTTCATATGCATTTATATGCTATTTTATATGATTTTTGGGACTAACCTATTAACCTAGAGCCCAGTGCTAGTTTATGTTTTTCCTTGTTTTTGAGTTTCACAGAAAAGGAATATCAAACGGAGTCCAATTGACCTGAAAATTTACGGTGATTATTTATGGACCATAAGAAGCCCACGGAGCATCGGAGATGGACCAAAAGAGTCCCGAGGCCACTGAGGGAGTCCTGGATTAGGGGGTGTCCGGATGGCTGGACTATGACCTTTTGCCGGACTCCCGGACTATGAAGATACAAGATTGAAGACGTCATCCCGTGTCCGGATGGGACTTTCGTTGGCGTAGAAGGCAAGCTTGGCGATACAATATGAAGATCTCCTCCCATTGTAACTGACTCTGTGTAACCCTAGCCCTCTCCGGTGTCTATATAAACCGGAGAGTTTTAGTCCATAGGACAAACAACAATCATACCATAGGCTAGCTTCTAGGGTTTAGCCTCTCTGATCTCATGGTAGATCAACTCTTGTACTACCCATATCATCAATATTAATCAAGCAGGAGTAGGGTTTTACCTCCACCGAGAGGGCCCGAACCTGGGTAAAAACATCATGTCCCTTGTCTCCTGTTACCATCCGCCTAGACGCACAGTTCGAGACCCCCTACCTGAGATTCGCCGGTTTTGACACCGACATTGGTGCTTTCATTGAGAGTTCCTCTGTGTCGTCACTGACAGGAAGGATGCCGCACCCCGTCTTTAAAGACGGCACTATTGCTAAAGAAGCTTTGGCTGCCAGCCAAACTCTCCGGCTAGGCAGTTTTTTGATAACCGCCTGTTCGGCCGCCGCGCCGATGATGACCTCTCGGGTCATCGAAAGCAACCTCCAGATCAGCTTGGAACTTGCCGAGCAGTTAGATCCGATGGAGCTCGTTTCCCTAAATGAGCTCTTGGATCGCATCGCCGCCCTGGGAGTCGCTACCGGTTACGGCCAGATTGGGCTTAAACCCGATCAAAGAGAGATCGACTCTCCCCAGGTCACCCACCACGTCAAAGTGGTGGAAGAACAATGCGGCGAATCTTCGCCCATCCTAAGGACCAGATGTGTCCGGATTCCTGACCCCTCCAAGACGGATATCCGCGGAGGGGAGGATGTCACCCAAACCCTGAACCTAAAGTCAGGCAGCAGGCCTGATTCATTGAATAACGTCCAAGAAAACAAGCTTCCGAAGTCGGAAATTTCTTGGCCCCTGAGTCTGAGATCGGGCGAGGCTCCAGATTTAAATCCACCCGCCCACCCAAATATAAGGGATCTATCCCAAATACGGCAAGAGCCCGGGGAAACAGTACACCACTACTGGGCCAGATTCCTCTTGGTTATGAACAGGATAAAGGACTGCCGCGAGAAGGACGCAATTTCCTTCTTCTATAACAACTGCACGGACATCGGAATCCTCAATGCTATAAGTTGTCGCGAAATTACATGCTTCGCTGACGTGACATCCATAGTATGAAAGTACAATGCGACAGAAAGCGTTCGGAAAACCGAAACTAAATTCTGGGACAATCCAGCCCTGAATACAATCCCAGTCCGAAACAAAAGGGCGCATTATCTCCAGGCACCTGAGCCAAACAGCAAAAAACAAAAACCCTCTATATGGTACGGGACCGTACTCGAGGGATGGCTCAATGGACCCTATAAAATCCATAGTTCAGGGGAAGTCACACCAACTCATAGCCTTAGAGCATGTTGGATACTCCGGCAAGTGGCCAGAAGTGGCGAGGAGCTTCTAACTCCAGCATCCGCAGAGCACCACCCCAGAAACACCAGTACAGTGTCAACAATCTTCGAGACTTTCACTTCAAACAACGCAAGGAAACGAATGCTCTGCAACCTCACCGAATTCTACCAAGTAGCAACAATAAACCCATGGAGTGACGCGGCTATTACCTCTAATGCCAGCGATGAACCTAAATTCCGGACAGCCCGAGCACCAGCTGCACTGGTCCTCAGTCCAATAGTGGACGGCTTCCGACTTACAAAGGTACTCATGGACGGTGGCAGCGGACTAAACCTCATCTACGAGGAAACCCTGCGAAAAATGGAAATAGACTGGAGCCGCATTGAGCGAAGCAACACAACCTTTAGAGGAATAATCCCTAGCCGGGAAGCGTGCTGTTCAGGTAAAATCACACTGGATGTGGTGTTTGGCACGCCGGATAATTACAGATCCGAGGAGGTCACATTTCAAGTGGCCCCGTTCAGAAGCGGATACCACGCTCTGCTAGGGCGAGAGGCATTCACAATTTTTCAAGCTATACCCCATTACGAGTACATGAAGCTCAAAATGCCCGGACCCCACGGAATCATCACTCTTGCTAGGGATCCGGACACAGCACTCCGCGCCGAAAACAAGACAGCCGCTGTGACACCCCAAAAATTTGGCCTTGTTTTAATGAATTAATTTTTTTTCCAGGAATTAAAACTTTGGATTTCTGAGCTCCATTTTGATTTTTTTAAATCATCTCCTTCCCTGTTATGATGAGTTTTTCCCAAAGAGAAAACTTTTCAAATATGTTATTGGACTTGTTTAACCTCTCAAGAAAAACTTTCCTTTTATCAGTATAACTAATTAAATAATTAAGTTGCTTGATCTTTATTTTCTTGAAAATGGTTTTTCAAGGTTAAATGGCCATATTTGAACTACAACCATTTGATAGATTCACTTAAAATTCCCACAAAAATTTGGAGATGTCATGTGATGTTTATAAATCACTTTTATGCAAAAATATATTTCATTCATGAAATATTTTGAGCCCTACACTCAATTTTTCTTCTCTGGTCCAGAGTGCATTTTGCACTACAACTCCTTTAAGTAATTCTTTCTAGCCTCCACCAAAATTATGGGATGATGGTAATGGCCTAAGATTCCACATTATGCAAAAACCTCGTGCTATTCTTTAAAAAATTTGAGTGAATCAACCTCATTTTCATTCTGGACCAACTTGATGGTTTGTACAGCAACCATATTTTTACTTGCTCTTTAACCCTTGATTATTTCTCCTACTTGTAGTCCTCCATGTTAAACCCTTAAGTCCAGGAGCATGAACCTTTTGGATCATTTTTGGTTCATGAAATAATGCTATTTAATTCCTGTCCAGAATTGAAGGTTTGTAAAACTTGCACTAGCAAGTTTCTGCTTTTAGCAAACTAACCTCACCACCCTCTTGTACATCTAAAGAGACTTCCATCTGGAGTTTTTGACCACTCCAAGACTTGCCTAAGTGCCCTTGGCATTTTGCCAAACACCTTATGGGCTGGGTCTGTTTTGTCATGAATTTTTGGTTTGCACTGTGAACCTGATCCCCTGACCAAACCAGCTTGTCCACTGATCTCCTTGCAAGCCCAAACCTAGACCTGTTAACCCCCAGCCTTAACCGCGACTTCTAGCATGCTCTGGCATTTCGTCGAGCACACTCAGTGCATGCACGGGACGCGCCCAGAGCGCGCGTATTGCACGACCCGTGCGCCGAGCCGACACGCTGGCCCCACGGTTTTGGCTCGCTCCGCGGCATCACGCCACGCGCTCCCCTTCTCACAGCTACGCGCCAAGCCGCCCCTCGCCGCGCCCGGCAGGCCAAGCGCTAGCCGCTGCCGCCACCCGACAACCTCTGCCCATGTCGGCGCCGCCGAACCTTCCTCCGCTCGCCACCTGGCCCCTGGAACAGCGCGTGTTCATCCGCGAGTGTGTCCACTAGCGCTCATCGCCGCCACGTCGCCCTGGCTACAGAGAGGCGGTTCACCGGAGGGCTTATCCACGGCCGCCGCGGAACCGACCTCGACGAGCTATAAAAAGAGGACCCCGAACCCATTCAAGCACACAGGCAATCTTAGAATGCTCCCCTAGTTCTCCCGTGGCAGCCAATCGACCCGGGGAGGCCTCCTTCCTCATCTCCGGCAACTCCTGCCGCCGCCACTGCCCCGGCCAATTCGGCACCACCAGGACCTCCCACTCTCCGTTCTCTCCACCAAGAGCTTCCTCATCTTCCCGTGAACCATTCCCACTACTCGATGTTGATCAGGAATCACCATAACCCCAATCACACTCTGCTCCCGAAGCTCTCCGTCCGCCGTGAAGCTCACCGCCGACGACCCCGTCCACCGCCGAGACCGTAACACCCACCGGCGGGACCACCTCGACCCCCTGAGCCCGTGGATGGCTTCGGTTTCTCGAACAAAGCCACCAATCACCGGCGGCGATCGCCGGAGTTCCGCCTCCGCTCGGGACAGAGAAAGAGAAGGGATAGACTGGTCAAACCTGACCAGTGGGCCCTCTGGACCCACTGTCAACGACCGCGTGCCTGTCCACGTGGGAATAAGTGAAAGCGTAATCCCCCCAGTACGTTTTCCCCGCTCCGAAAGCGTATTCTCCTCCGAAACGTTTTCTTTTCTATTTTATTTAAATAACAGATTTTGACCAGAACTTTGACTGGCTATAACTTTTTAAATACAACTCCAAATGAAATGATTCTTTTTCCTACCTCTCTCAAATTTCACCTAGTTTATTTTAAGATTTATTTGAAAAATTTTCAGAACAACTTTTGGTGCTGTTTTTTTGTGTGTGTTAATTCTTTTATATTGCTAAAATAGGATTTTTGAAGAGAGGAGAAATGTTTCAAGTTTTGGAGTGCACCCTGCCTTTCCACACATTGAAGGCAAGCATTCTGAACCCCGGCATAATATTTTTGTGTGTTCGATGACACGTTCATAACATCACCTCACTTTGGAGAAACTTGTTATTTCATGTGATATGATCATATGCATGGGTGCATGTTATTGATTTCCATGCTGTTGGAAATGGACACACTTGTGATGATAATCGCCCTCATGTGCCTTGCATGCATACCGGCAGGAACCCGAGAAAAACCTCTGCCTTGGGTAGGCATGAGTTTGTCGCCGGTCTCCGTCGGGACGGTTATGTCTGGTATGGCATGGCAAGGTGATATGAGCGGTGACTCTGACGGTTGAAATATATATTCGTCATGCTAATCATGCAGGGAATACTTAAACCTCCTGAGTCGACCGTAGATCGAGTCTTGTGCCAGTAACCCTCATACTTGTTTCGTACTACCACTCGTCTCTACAGCAAGTAGAGTACGGTTCAGTAAGTTGTCAACCTCTTTCTAGCACACACCGTACAGAGAGGCCATGGTGGAAGATACCGGTTGTAGCTGGTAGGCAGGCCACCTAGTCCGGGGGCATGGGTGTTTCCGGTTGGGACCGAGAGGGGAGGCCACCCCTTAGAGCGCGCGATATAAATTTGATCCCATGCTACGCGAGGTTGTAGCCTCCCCACTTAGAGTTTGCTTAACAGGTGTCGTGGGTGATTCCAGACACGTATGAGATAAGCTGGTGTGTGCGAGTTAGGTGTGTTTTCAACAAAAAGACCGTAGACGGAATTAGTCCCGATGGACTAAAGAAATCCGTTACTCGTGGGTAAAGAGTACACCCTCTGCAGAGATTAAACCTATTCGAATAGCCGTGTCCATGGTTAAGGATTACAGTCTGGGATGGGTCAAGTGTCGGCCTTAGTGTCGGTCTTCGGAGGTGAAACTGTTAACCAGGAATGGAATTACTACTTGTGACTTGTGAGAACTATGATTATTATTATTGTTGACTAACCCGTGATATTATGGTTATTATCGAGTATCTCTGGGCTGGTTCTACCTCCCGGATATTCACTATGATTGTTTCTTTTAAAGCCCTTTATGTGGTGTCACTCAGACGCCTGACTGTGGCATTTCTTTTAAAGCCTTTTATGTGGTGTCGCTCAGACGCCCGACTGTGGCATTTCTTTTAAAGCCCTTTATGTGGTGTCGCTCAGACGCCCGACTGTGGCATTTCT